>NC_060190.1:17061744-17064244 GCF_021184085.1 Oncorhynchus gorbuscha | reverse complement strand
CTTTTGACCAGGGCCTACAGGGCTCTGGACAAATGTAGTGCACTATGTAGGGAATAGGGTGCCGTTTGGGAAGCAGACCCTTGTTTGGGTTTCTCTTTGTTAACTAGAAAAGACAGCATCATGGATCCTGAGAGCAAGTGCTGTATAATACACAGCAAATCTGATTGACTGTAATGTGATTGAGAGCTCATTAAAGGCCGCCGGCCAAGCCGGACAGAATTTCTTCAGCTTTCGTGACAGCAAAGAGAGGACTATTGAATGCAGACGATGGATTTCTGTATGCAGGTAGAAGCGAAGACCTGGATATGGCATTGATAGCCAAGGGTGGCAGGCCAATACTCACCTTTGTACCGGTCAATAGCATCGTACAATATATGCGATTGACCAGACACAGAGGTCGAGCTAATACTCTAACTGGCACATCACGTCAGTCTACTTGCCTCTCGCCCAGTATTACCGCAGAGAAGCTACCGAATGACGTCTGCCACGTAGCATATTCTGAAGCCACGTCAATCACGCTGTCTACAGAGTCCAGAGACGGACACGTGTACTCGTTCCTCTACATCACGTCATGAATCGGAGATTCAAAAGGACCAGAGACAGACACGTGTACTCGTTCCTCGACATCACGTCATGAATCGGAGATTCAAAAGGACCAGAGACAGACACGTGTACTCGTTCCTCGACATCACGTCATGAATCGGAGATTCAAAAGGACCAGAGACAGAAACCCAGGAAAGCTGCTGTTGTAAATAACGAGGTCACGACAAGACAATTAAGAACAGCCGGATGACGAGGCCCAGTGCCTTTGTAATTTGAGGGACTGAAAGAGAGAAGGAACAGTGGGGATATGAGGGATAACGACATTCAAAAGAGAGAGATGGATGAAAAGGGACAAAAAGCAAGATGGAGAGAGTGGGGAGAGACAAGAAGCAAGATGGAGAGAGTGGGGAGAGACAAGAAGCAAGATGGAGAGAGTGGGGAAAGACAAGAAGCAAGATGGAGAGAGTGGGGAAAGACAAGAAGCAAGATGGAGAGAGTGGGGAAAGACAAGAAGCAAGATGGAGAGAGTGGGGAAAGACAAGAAGCAAGATGGAGAGAGTGGGGAGAGACAAGAAGCAAGATGGAGAGAGTGGGGAAAGACAAGAAGAAGAAAAAAGCAGGAGCTTGAAAGGTGTTTAACTAAAAAGAGGGAAGAGGAGACAGAAAGAGCCCAGGGATGAGGGGGTTGTTCTAGAGGAGGTTTTGCAGAGCCGAGCCGTGAGTCAGAGCAATTACACTTCTCATCCTCACACACACACACACACACACACACACACACACACACACACACACACACACACACACACACACACACACACACACACACACACACACACACACACACACACACGACTAGCAGGCCACAATTACACACCAATCAAATCAAACCAAATGTTATTTGTCACATGCTTGGTAAACAACAGGTGTAGACGAACAGTGAAATGCTTACGGGCCCTTCCCAACAATGCAGAGAGAGAGAGAGAGAGAAAAAAAAGAAAAATAGCAGAAACAAATAAAATAATAAATAGGAAACATAATAAGACAAGGAATAAATAAACACACATTGAGTAACGATAACTTGGCTATATACACAGGGTACCAGTACAGAGCACAAAACCATGCAGGCAGGCGTAGACATCTGTATTCATGTTTTTATGGGTTTGTTTGTCTGACTGTGTGTTCATGAGTATTTGTCAGTCTCTGTGTGCATCATTCTGAGCCAACCTCCTTCCCCTCTCCTACCATGTCCAGAGTTACAAAACAGCAACAGAGACAATGTCCCCCTGTCTTACATAACACCTGACTCAATGAACAAAGGCCCGAGACAAAACAACTGAACAACACACAGAAAGAGAGAGAGAGAACGGACTCTGTGTTTGAGGGAAGAACAGAAGGAGGAAGGCACATACCGAGGTTTGTCCTCAACCGGAACAAAACTGGTTCTGTCCAGTTAGCTCCTGATGGCACCATTCCTGTCATAGCTATTTCCCCCCTTTGGCAAAATCACCCCACACTGTGTTCAGCGTTTTGCCTTTCCTGCGAGCATTTCACCCTCCCTCCCTCCCTCGCCCTCCTCAGTCTCTCTCCCTCCTCAGTCTCTCTCTCTCTCTCGCCCTCCTCAGTCTCTCTCTCTCTCTCGCCCTCCTCAGTCTCTCTCTCTCTCCCTCCCTCAGTCTCTCTCTCTCTCTCTCGCCCTCCTCAGTCTCTCTCTCTCTCTCTCTCTCTCTCTCTCTCTCTCTCTCTCTCTCTCTCTCTCTCTCTCTCTCTCTCTCTCATGCTCAGTCTCTCTCTCTCATGCTCAGTCTCTCTCTCTCTCTCTCTCTCTCTCTCAGTCTCTCTCTCTCTCTCATGCTCAGTCTCTCTCTCTCTCTCATGCTCAGTCTCTCTCTCTCTGCTCATGCTCTCTCTCTCTCTCTCTCTCAGTCTCTCTCTCTCTCTCATGCTCAGTCTCTCTCTC
>NC_060190.1:17001744-17054244 GCF_021184085.1 Oncorhynchus gorbuscha | reverse complement strand
CTCTGCTCTCTCTCTCTCTCTCTCTCATGCTCAGTCTCTCTCTCTCTCATGCTCTCTCTCATGCTCTCTCTCTCTCTCTCTCTCTCTCATGCTCAGTCTCTCTCTCTCTCTCTCTGCTCATGCTCTCTCTCTCATTCTCAGTCTCTCTCTCTCTCATTCTCAGTCTCTCTCTCTCTCTCTCATTCTCAGTCTCTCTCATTCTCATTCTCAGTCTCTCTCATTCTCAGTCTCTCTCTCTCATTCTCAGTCTCTCTCTCATTCTCAGTCTCTCTCTCATTCTCAGTCTCTCTCTCATTCTCAGTCTCTCTCTCTCATTCTCAGTCTCTCTCTCTCATTCTCAGTCTCTCTCTCTCATTCTCAGTCTCTCTCTCTCATTCTCAGTCTCTCGCTCTCATTCTCAGTCTCTCGCTCTCATTCTCAGTCTCTCTCTCTCATTCTCAGTCTCTCGCTCTCATTCTCAGTCTCTCGCTCTCATTCTCAGTCTCTCTCTCACTTCAGTCTCTCTCTCACTTCAGTCTCTCTCTCACTTCAGTCTCTCTCTCACTTCAGTCTCTCTCTCACTTCAGTCTCTCTCTCACTTCAGTCTCTCTCTCACTTCAGTCTCTCTCTCACTTCAGTCTCTCTCTCACTTCAGTCTCTCTCTCTCTGTGTCATTCTCTCATTCCCTCTCTCTCATTCTCTCCTGATGCAGGAAGGCCAGCTGTCCTCCTGGCCCTTACCAATACTGGAGTGTGTGTGTGAGTGTGAGTGTGTGCGTGTATATGTACTGTATGTGCGAATGTGTGTGTGAGAATAAAGGTCTGATTATAGATGATGACGAGGCAGGGTGGAGTGTGTGTCACAGGATGAGAGTGTGAGTTTGTGCGTGTGAATAAAGGTATGATTATGGATCTTCAAGAGTGGGTAGATCTTCTTGGGTAGAGTGCATGTTCTGAAGGCATGTTCTTGTTGTGTGTCCCCCCCCCCCCTTGATGGTTTAAAAGGTAAACCACTAAGTTCTTAATCTCAATATCTCAATACACAGAGTACTTAGAGCTGGTGAGATATGAGAAGGAGGAGAGGACCACCCTGTCTAAGGGGAGAATCCTCATTTCCACTTCAATTGGATTTTTCACTTAGTCTCCCATTGACATCAATAAATAACCAAGTGAGAGGTTAGATGAATATTCAGGGATGAATTCTAAGCGTTGGGAATCTCGTGGAGGTGACGAGCCATGTGTAAACGTGATCCTTATCGGATCCTATTACTGCTGCGTTTGGGCTTCTAAGTACCTAATTCCTTCATAGAAGCCAAGTTAAACAGCTTCACGTCATGGCAATTCAGGTATGGATTACTGTGTATTCACATCCCCGGAGGTCCGATAGACCAAATTAAATCAAATTGTACAGCTCCAAGACGTGGGAATGCAGGGCTGAGTACAGGCTAGTTTAGTCTGTTCTAAGTGTATGATATACACACAGACAGACGACGGATGGCTGAACAGACAGGCAGGCGGGCCGATAGATACGCACGCACAATACTTGCCATTATGTTGCTTTTCCTAATGGCATTTTCTCACATCCCACACACGTCACTCCAAGCAGACCACATACAGTGGGGCAAAAAGGTATTTAGTCAGCCACCAATTGTGCAAGTTCTCCCACTTAAAAAGATGAGGCCTGTAATTTTCATCATAGGTACACTTCAACTATGACAGACAAAATGAGAAAAAAAATCCAGAAAATAACATTGTAGGATTTTTAATGAATTTATTTGCAAATTTTGGTGGAAAATAAGTATTTGGTCAATAACAAAAGTTTTCTATGGGGTTGAGATCTGGAGACTGGCTAGGCCACTCCAGGACCTTGAAATGCTTCTTACGAAGCCCCTCCTTCGTTGCCCGGGCGGTGTGTTTGGGATCATTGTCATGCTGAAAGACCCAGCCACATTTCATCTTCAATGCCCTTGCTGATGGAAGGAGGTTTTCACTCAAAATCTCACGATACATGGCCCCATTCATTCTTTCCTTTACACGTATCAGACGTCCTGGTTCCTTTGCAAAAAAATGTTTCCACCCCCATGCTTCACAGTAGTTATGGTGTTCTTTGGATGCAACTCAGCATTCTTTGTCCTCCAAACACGAAGAGTTGAGTTTATACCAAAAAGTTATATTTTGGTTTCATCTGACCATATGACATTCTCCCAATCTTCTTCTGGATCATCCAAATTATCTCTATCAAACTTCAGACGGGCCTGGACATTTACTGGCTTAAGCAGGGGGACACGTCTGGCACTGCAGGATTTGAGTCCCTGGCGGCATAGTGTGTTACTGATGGTAGGCTTTGTTACTTTGGTCCCAGCTCTCTGCAGGTCATTCACTAGGTCCCCCCGTGTGGTTCTGGGATTTTTGCTCACCGTTCTTATGATCATTTTGACCCCACGGGGTGAGATCTTGCATGGCGCCCCAGATCGAGGGAGATTATCAGTGGTCTTGTATGTCTTCCATTTCCTAATAATTGCTCCCACAGTTGATTTCTTCAAACCCACCTGCTTACCTATTGCAGATTCAGTCTTCCCAGCCTGGTGCAGATCTATAATTTTGTTTCTGGTGTCCTTTGACAGCTCTTTGGTCTTGGCCATAGGGGAGTTTGGAGTGTGACTGAGGTTTTGGACAGGTGTCTTTTATACTGATAACAAATTCAAACAGGTGCCATTAATACAGGTAACGAGTGGAGGACAGAGGAGCCTCTTAAAGATGAAGTTACAGGTCTGCGGGAGCCAGAAATCTTGCTTTTTTGTAGGTGACCAAATACTTATTTTCCACCATAATTTGCAAATAAATTCATTAAAAATCCTACAATGTTTTTCTCATTTTGTCTGTCATAGTTGAAGTGTACCTATGATGAAAATTACAGGCCTCATCTTTTTAAGTGGGAGAACTTGCACAATTGGTGGCTGACAATACTTTTTTGCCCCACTGTACGTCATATAGTCCCAGCACACGATCAAACATTGCTCTCAGTAAATAGCCACAAAACTCAGATCCATTTCATTAGAATGGTCACACACTCTGAACAAAAATATAAACGCAACATGCACAATTTCAAAGATTTTACTGAGTTAGTTCATGTAAGGAAATTAATAATTTGAAATAAATTAATCAGGCCCTAATCTCCAGCAGGAGTATTTCATTGGTCATCCCCCAAAGCAAACACCTGCTTCGGGCGCCTTTCCTTCTGCCAAGGCCTGGAACGAATTGCCAAAATCACTAGAAAAAAAATCACAAGCTAGAGACTTATATCTTCCTCACTAACTTTAAGCATCAGCTGTCAGAGCAGCTTACCGATCACTGCATCTGTACACAGCCCATCTGTAAATAGCCCACCCAACTACCTCATCCCCATATTGTTATATTTTGTTGTTGTTGCTCTTTTGCACCCCAGTATCTCTACTTGCACATTTATCATTCCAGTGTTAATGCCAAATTGTAATTATTTCACAACTATAGCCTATTTATTTCCTTACCTCCCTAACCTTACTACATTTGCACACACTGTATATATATATATTTATATTGTGTTATTGACTTTACATTTGTCTATCACATGTGTAACTCTGTGTTGTTGTCTGTGTCACACTGCTTTGCTTTATCTTGGCCAGGTTGCAGTTGCAAATGAGAACTTGTTCTCAACTAGCCTACCTGGTTAAACAAAGGTGAAATAAATATTAAAATAAAATAATCTATGGATTTCACATGACTGGGAATACAGATATGCATCTGTTGGTCAGAGATAACTTCAAAATAAAGGCAGGGGCGTGGATCAGAAAACAAGTCAGTCTCTGCTGTGACCACCATTTGCCTCATGCAGCGCGACACATCTTCACATTGAGTTGATCATGCTGTTGATTACGGCCTGCGGAATGTTGTCCCGCTCCTCGTCAATGGCTGTGCTGGATATGGGCGAGAACTGGAACACACTGTCGTACATGTCGATCCAGAGCATCCCAAACATGCTCAATGGGTGACATCTAGTGAGTATGCAGGCCATGGAAGAACTGGGACATTTTCAGCTTCCAGGAGTTGTGTACAGATCCTTGCGACACGGGGCTGTGCATTATCATGCTGAAACATGAGGTGATGAGGTGATGGCAGCAGATCAATGGGCCTTAGGATCTCATCACGGCATCTCTGTGCAATCAAATCGCCATCGATATGATGCAATTGTGTTTGTTGTCCGTAGCTTATGCCTGTCCATAGCCTGTGCTTTACAGGGAACCAATAAGCAGGGCAATGCAAAAAAAAAACTGGCGAAGTTGTCTTTGTCTGCCTGCCTGTGCAAATGCACTACATTCACATCATAAGAATGAAGCAGATAACTTTTAGACGAGATAGCTGCATCTGTAACTCATATTAATTTAAATGACTTATGTAAGTAAATGTGTGATAGAAATGTCATCATTTGCTAACATTAAAATGTTTATTTTGGAGGATTTTTGCATAATGACAGTCATAACACTGCAAAAGAACGATAACATTAGCTGTTATGAAATGACTCCCCAGGTGTTGCTAACACCTAGCCAACATAAACCTCTTCAAATCAAGATACTACTTTCACCAGCAAGGTCCAGCTTCATCACAGCTTTCCTGGCTCCATCATAGCCCACTATGACACATTTCAGTATAAGGAGAGAGCTCCACATCCTGTTTGGCTGCCAGTACATTTAGCATTCTGTACACTTTAGATGGGCCCTAATCAGCATTCCAATCTGGCTATCTGTCTTTCTGTTGATGGGAAGAGCAGTTAGCGAGCTAGCACTAACCTGTTTGTGAGAAGAGCAGTTAGCGATTTAGCTATGGGAATATTTGTGTTTGAGTGTGTGCGTGCCTCATAGCCACAGCACAGCCGAGCCCAGTGGGACCGTCTGCCAGTAGGAATATCAGTAGGCCGCTGCTCTGTGCTGAAGCTAAATAGAGTAAACAGAAGCAGAATGTTCCAAGGAGAAGCCAGCCAAAAGCCAAAAACCCCTTTGAAGTAGAACTGACTGAGTGAAAGTGACACTTAGTTAAAGGCTGCTTAGGAAGGCTACCGCCAGCCAAGGGATAAGGGACACATTGAGACACAAGTAGTCAACTGGAATAGACGTGGGTCTGTATTTGTTAGCAACATGGCGTGGCCCTCTTTGCTCTCTTCTCCTTCCTCCGACAGTGTCATATGATGGGTGCCAACACAGAGTACTTGATGTTTTAGGGCTGCACTGCCCAGTGGTATCTCCTTAACGTTTTGTAGGCCCGGTGCCAATAATTTGAAAAGGGCACTCCACATCCTACTTTGATCCCTTTGCCACCACTGGTTTGACTGGTTTGGTGTTGAGCTATACAGAGGAACCCTTCCTCTCACCTATTCAAAATAGAGTCGATGAATGATTGCATGAAGGGGTGGAGGAAAGAACAACGCATTTCAACATTAGAACAGGGATATACACTACAGTGCATGGGTCCTCCCATCTACACTTCCTAGTGCTATGTTCTCTCTGTAACTTGATTGGATTGTGAAAGTTTTAAAATGGTCCACTTCCTCTCCTTTTCCCCCCCCTCCCCGATTCCTTCCTCCTCCCCTGCATTTGAGTCACACTTCATTTCACACCAGCAATTACGCCGACGGAGGGAAGCCACCCTGGAATTATACACGCACGTCAGGGAGTTTGGCAGCCAGCCAGGCGTATGACTAGGCCATGAAAAGTGACCTCACGTTTCGGATGGAAACAAGTTTATCGGCACTAAGCTGAACTGCAATTGTCATATCTGACAAAACATTTGGGGATACACAATATGGTTAATATGTTAATATGGTTTTACAGTGAACTCTCAATAATGGAAAATTGAGGGCAAGTACATGACTTGGCATTATCAGTTCCCCAGAAGAGCAAGCGTAATGTCAACAGTGTGTGTTTTACCCTTTGGAAGGAACTATGCCAAAGACCACTGCCCTATTTGATTGAACATTTCCGGGGTTGCTTCCATCTCGTGGGTGATAATGTGATAAGTGTGTGTTGAGGGTGATTTGATTTAGTGATCCCAGCGTAACCAGTCAATGAACTGGACTGTGTGTACATATTTCCAATTTCCTACAGCCCTGTTTGTGGTGTGGGGGCATCCATAGTTTTATTAGGGGAGGGAATTTCACATGTATTGTAAGTAATTACACAATCAGCAAATTAAATTGTAGTCATTGTACTGAATCCGAATGTGTACCAACACTGAATTGACACTACCCAGTACTAGGACTACACTACTAAATACATGTTTATGTGATTATTATGTAACTACAGCTGCATTAGCTACAATTAGCATAAAGAGGGAACTGTTTCCTACAACATCCCATATCAAAGAAACCCTCAAAATACTGTTTTTTTAATCACTGCACAATGTTATTCAGTATTATCAATATTTTGGCCTTGGAAGTAAAATGCAGTACCACTTTATGCAGTAGCACTAAGCATATTGCCTGATTGGACCACCTTTGATGCTGTCTATTCTACGCCTGACTGAAATAATTTGATACAAAACCAACAGTTAAACACACACACACACATACACAGAGAGAAAGACATGAAAATGGAGTCGTGACTCACTAAACACACGTAAAAGAGAAACCATGTTTCTGGCTAAGCCCACACAGATATACCCTGGGTATGTTTAAAAAGGTTTTAAAAGAATGGACAGGGTTTGTCGTCACTGTACGTGGGCAGTGGTCAAAAGTAGTGCACTATATAGGGACTATGGTGCTATTTGGAAATCACACACAGTATTGATCTGTATACCAAAGGGAATTGACCCGTGTCTCTGTAGGCTGCAGACTGGAGGCTTGTATTAAGTGATAGTTGCCTCACCACATGCCGTCTCTTGGCTGCTGTCACTCAAAAACAGACCATGGTGATTTTTGGTATGACAACCAGTTCACTTCATCTATTGAACTGTGAACAGGTGTTTTTACAAGAGAATGTTTTTCAAAGCCTGGGCCTATTGATGCGATTGACAATTGTGCAGATCGAAATCGATGTAGGCTAAGGTTAGAGGGAAAATACATGCACATGGGCGCGCACACCCACAAGAACAAACACACATACACAGATTGCCAGGAGTCAGTGGTGATGACTGCCCGGTGGGAGCGAACCACGCTGTGATTTTATTGATCTCTTATCAATCAATATGGGGCTGTAACAGACAACTGACAGCTAAAGTGGTTGGGGACTGATTGTGAAAAGGTAAGGCTCTGTCAGCCATTACACACCATAACCCCACTGGGGAAGAAGGCAACGGATGTGCCCGAAATGGCACCCTATTCCCTTCATAGTGCACTGTGGGCTTTGGTCACCATTAGGGCACTATAAAGGGAATAGGGTGCATTTGGGACACACCTTGAGAAATAGATTTGTCTGAGAGATGGTCTGATCTGGAGGCCTACCTGTGACCTGCAGCTTGTCCCCTGTGATGTCACACTTCAGGTAGAGGCGTCCCCTCCTCTCGGTGTGGTCCGTCCCGCACATGCTGGGCACGTTCATCACACACTGATTGTGCACGTTCATGTCGCAGGCTGAAGGGGCGCAGACACACAGGAAGACAGACAGAAAGAGAAAGACAGCATTAAAGAGGTTACCAGGAGAGACGGAGAGGCAAACAAACTAAAAGAAGTTGGTTTAAGCAAAAACTGATGTGCTTTATTTATAAAGTCATAAGGCCAGGTGATGCTTGGGAATAATTTATATCACAAAACTGATTTTATCCTGAAAAAAATGTAATTGTGCTGTTTACATGTGAAAACATGGATAAGAATTCCGGCGCCGACAGAGATGGCCGCCTCGCTTCGCGTTCCTAGGAAACTATGCAGTTTTTTGTTTTTTTACGTGTTATTTCTTACATTAGTTAGGTTTCATTACATACAGTCGAGAAGAACTACTGAATATAAGATCAGCGTCAACTCACCATCAGTATGACCAAGAATATGTTTTTCGCGACACGGATCCTGTGTTCTGCCTTACAAACAGGACAACGGAATGGATCCCATGCAGCGACCCCCCAAAAAAACGACTCAGAAAAAGAGGGAAACGAGGCGGTCTTCTGGTCAGACTCCGGAGACGGGCACACCGTGCACCACTCCCTAGCATTCTTCTTGCCAATGCCCAGTCTCTTGACAACAAGGTTGATGAAATCCGAGCAAGGGTAGCATTCCAGAGGGACATCAGAGACTGTAACGTTCTTTGCTTCACGGAAACATGGCTCACTGGAGAGACGCTATCCGAGGCGGTGCAGCCAACGGGTTTGTCCACGCATCGCGCCGACAGAAACAAACATCTTTCTGGTAAGAAGAGGGGCGGGGGGGTATGCCTTATGACTAACGAGACATGGTGTGATGGAAGAAACATACAGGAACTCAAATCCTTCTGTTCACCTGATTTAGAATTCCTCACAATCAAATGTAGACCGCATTATCTACCAAGAGAATTCTCTTCGATTATAATCACAGCCGTATATACACCCCCCCCCCCCCCCCAAGCAGACACATCGATGGCTCTGAACGAACTTTATTTAACTCTTTGCAAACCGGAAACCATTTATCCGGAGGCTGCATTCATTGTAGCTGGGGATTTTAACAAGGCTAATCTGAAAACAAGAGTCCCTAAATTTTATCAGCATATAGATTGCGCAACCAGGGGTGGAAAAACCTTGGATCATTGTTACTCTAACTTCCGCGACGCATATAAGGCCCTGCCCCGTCCCCCTTTCGGAAAAGCTGACCACAACTCCATTTTGTTGATCCCTGCCTACAGACAGAAACTAAAACAAGAGGCTCCCACGCTGAGGTCTGTCCAACGCTGGTCCGACCAAGCTGACTCCACACTCCAAGACTGCTTCCATCACGTGGACTGGGATATGTTTCGTATTGCGTCAGATAACAATATTGACGAATACACTGATTCGGTGTGCGAGTTCTCATGTACTCCCTGTTCACCCACGACTGCGTGGCCACGCACGCCTCCAACTCAATCATCAAGTTTGCGGACGACACAACAGTGGTAGGCTTGATTACCAACAACGACGAGGCGGCCTAAAGGGAGGAGGTGAGGGCCCTCTGAGTGTGGTGTCAGGAAAATAACCCCACACTCAATGTCAACAAAACTAAGGAGATGATTGTGGACTTCAGGAAACAGCAGAGGGAACACCCCCCTATCCACATCGATGGAACAGTAGTGGAGAGGGTAGCAAGTTTTAAGTTCCTCGGCATACACATCACAGACAAACTGAATTGGTCCACTCACACAGACAGAAGGCTGAAGAAATTTGGCTTGCCACCAAAAGCACTCACAAACTTCTACAGATGCACAATCGAGAGCATCCTGGCGGGCTGTATCACCGCCTGGTACGGCAAATGCTCCGCCCTCAACCGTAAGGCTCTCCAGAGGGTAGTGAGGTCTGCACAACGCATCACCGGGGGCAAACTACCTGCCCTCCAGGACACCTACACCACCCGATGTTACAGGAAGGCCATAAAGATCATCAAGGACAACAACCACACCCGAGCCACTGCCTGTTCACCTCGCTATCATCCAGAAGGCGAGGTCAGTACAGGTGCATCAAAGCTGGGACCGAGAGACTGAAAAACAGCTTCTATCTTAAGGCCATCAGACTGTTAAACAGCCACCACTAACATTGAGTGGCTGCTGCCAACACACTGACACTGACTCAACTCCAGCCACTTTAATAATGGGAATTGATGGGAAATGATGTAAATATATCACTAGCCACTTTAAACAATGCTACCTTATTTAATGTTACTTACCCTACATTATTCATCTCATATACATACGTATATACTGTACTCTATATCATCGACTGCATCCTTATGTAATACATGTATCACTAGCCACTTTAACTATGCCACTTTGTTTACATACTCATCTCATATGTATATACTGTACTCGATACCATCTACTGTATCTTGCCTATGCTGCTCTGTACCATCACTCATTCATATATCCTTATGTACATATTCTTTATCCCCTTACACTGTGTATAAGACAGTAGTTTTGGAATTGTTAGTTAGATTACTTGTTGGTTATTACTGCATTGTCGGAACTGGAAGCACAAGCATTTCGCTACACTCTCATTAACATCTGCTAACCATGTGTATGTGACAAATAAAATTTGATTTGATTTGATACTGTATCTCAAACACGCATCAGCATCTACAAACATAGCCTCATATCAAAATCAAATCAAATGTTATTGGTCCCATAGACATGGTTAGCAATTAAAAACTTGAGTGTAGCGTAGTCCTTGTGCTTCTAGTTCAGTCAGTGCAGTAATATCTAACAAGTAATCTAACAATTCCCCAACAACTACCTAATACACACAAATCTAGAAGGGATGAATGAGAATATGTACATATAAATATATGCATGAGCAATGCCTGAGCAGCATAGGCAAGGTGCAACAGATGGTATAGAATACAGTATATACATATGAGTAATTAAGATATGTAAACATTATTAAAGTGGCATTATTTAAAATGTCTAGTGTTCCACTTATTAAAGTGGCCAGTGATTGGGTCTTAATGTAGGCAGCAGCCTCTTGAGTTAGTGATTGCTGTTAAGCAGTCTGATGACCTTGAGAGAGAAGCTGTTCTTTAGTCTCTCTGTCCCTGCTTTGATGCACCTGTACTGACCTCGCCTTCTGGATGATAGCGGGGTGAACAGGCAGTGGCTCGGGTGGTTGTTGTGTGCCCCCGGTGATGCGTTGTGGAGGACGCACCACCCTCTGGAGAGCCTTGTGGTTGAGGGTGGTTCAGTTGCCGTACCAGGCTGTGATACAGCCTGACGGGATGTTCGATTGTGCATCTGTAGAAGTCTGTCAGTGTTTTTGGTGGCAAGACAAATTTCTTCAGCCCCCTGAGGTTGAAGAGGTGCTGTTGTGCCTTCTTCACAATGCTGTCTGTGTGGGTGGACCATTTCAGTTTGTCTGTGATGTGTACGCAGAGGAACTTAACTTTCCACCTTCTCTACTGCTGTCCCTTCCATATGGATAGGGGGGGGGGTGCTCCCTCTGCTGTTTCCTGAAGTCCACAATCATCTCCTTTGTTTTGTTGAGTTTGAAGTTGTTTTCCTGGCGCCACACTCCGAGTGCCCCCATCTCCTCCCTGTAGGCTGTCTCGTCGTTGTTGGTAATCAAGCCTACTACCGTTGTGTTGTCTGCAAACTTGATGATTAAGTTGGATGCGTGCATGGCCACACAGTCATGGGTGCACAGGGAGTACAGGAGGGGGCTGAGCACACACCTTTGTGGGACCCCAGTGTTGAGGGTCAGTGAAGTGGAGATGTTGTTTCCTACCTTCACAAAGTAATAACAATATACCAATAAAACACTGGAGTGATAGATATGCAGGAGATGAATGTGCTTTGTGTGCTCTTCACCAAATGTAATACCATTTCATATTTTTAACAAGAGTAATAGTTAGTATATTACATTTACACAAATCATGAATGCTTTTGAAAATATCTATATGTTTATTACATGGAAGTACATAGATAGCCATGAGAAAGACACCCCAACCCCAATAGTGATCGACTATCGAGGATCGCTATGGGGCACAATCAGGCGATGTAGGTTTGTACACAATCACCCAACCTTGTTTTAGGAACGTCAGGCAGGATTTAGGCTACCAACTACCTAGCCAGTTGTAGCTCAATCTTGGGTGCAATGATCACGTTCCCGCATTGACTGACTGTGTGGAGGCTCATTGATTTAACTTTACGCTAGCCTACATGATACACTAGTAAAGCAATAAAATATATAGCTGTCGGCTATATTAGCCACAACTTATCGTTCTTTGTACAGCTTCAAATGTGGAACAAAGTTGGACATTTTTTGAAACATTTTCCTCAGCTGGCACAATTTGATTGGCTGCTGTCCGATTCAAACTGTAATCCGTTAAATGAAGAGTTGATGCGCTGCACACTTTTAATAGCATCATTTTTTATATTTGCGCTTGGGGAGGGTATCAAGTCAGGTCGAGTCATAAGGCTCAAGTCCATGTCAAGTCACGAGTCATTGGTGTTAAAGTCTAAGTCGAGTCCAAGTCATCATATTTGTGATTCGAGTCCACACCTCTGACGTAAACACAACAGCCAGCTGGTCTGCACATGCTCTGAGGACGCGGCTAGGGATGCCATCTGGGCCAGCAGCTTTGCGAGGGATTAACACGTTTAAATGTTTTACTTACGTCGGCCACGGAGAAGGGGAGGGGGGGTGCAGTCCTTGTTAGCGGGCCGCGACGGTGGCACTGTATTATCCTCAAAACGGGAAGGGAAGGTGTTTAGTTTGTCTGGAAGCAAGACGTCGGCGTCCGTGACGTGGCTGGTTTTCTTTTTGTAGTCCATGATTTCCTGTAGACCCTGCCACATACGTCTTGTGTCTGAGCTGTTGAATTGCGACTCCACTTTGTCCCTGTACCAGCATTTCGCTTGTTTGATTGCCTTGGGGAGGGAATAACTACATTGTTTGTATTCAGCCATATTCCCAGACTTCTGTCAATGGTTAAATGCGGTGGTTCGCGCTTTCAGTTTTGCCCGAATGCCACCATCCATCTACGGTTTCTGGTTAGGGTAGGTTTTAATAGTCCCAGTGGGTACAACATCTCCAATGCACTTCCTAATAAACTAACTCACCGAGTCACCGTATAGGTCGATGTTGTTCTCTGAGGCTGACCGGAACAAAACCCATATTGCCTCTAGTCTATTACATGGCAACACACAAGTAAAAACATATGATAATCTAATTTGCAGTAGGATTAGAACAGCCAGCATGTGCAAAACTCATTTTCCAACCATAACCTAATCCCTATTTATATATAGCCCTGAGTCATAATTAGTATTACATGCCAGCTCTGGTGAAGAGATATGATGCACTATTTACCATTGAATTAAAGTAATTTGTGCTTTATCACATATAAAATCATAAACTTGAGGGAATTGTACTAATAAAGGCCCGCAGCAGCTTTGATAATGTATATTTAAAGATCTCTGGATAGAGTGAATCATGTGAAACGTGTGTGGGTTTCAGAGGGGAAACTGCTGGAAGGAATGGACAGAAAACAGAAATGCAGTTTTAAATAACGGAAATCATATTTGGGCAATAAAAAAAATCTGTGCAGTATGAGCGACATCGATAAAGTTAGGTTTAAATATACTTTGAACACATCTAAAGCCTTGTTTCCATTGGAAGTTTGAAATCAACCCGGGTTGGGCCTTGGTGGATTAGCGCATATCATGTTCCACTGCTTCCAGAATTTAGAAATGATGTCATGTTGCTAGGTAGCCAATGTGACTGTGCAGCTGGCTTTACTAATGTTACTGACTTACAGTTCAAATAAGAAAGTTAGTAAATTGTAATACATTCATTTGGCATTAATCTATGGATTTCACATGACTGGGAATACAGATATGCATGTTTTGGTCACAGATTCCTTAAAAGAATATATGCTTTGTTCACAACGTTGACATCAGTAAACCTCTCGCCCATCCAATGCCATACATGTGAGGCCGGTTGGAAGTACTGACAAATTCTCTAAAATTAGGTTGGAGGCGGCTTATGACAGAGAAATGAACATTAACTGATCTGGTAACAGCTCTGGTGGACATTCCTGCAGTCAACATGCCAATTGCACACTCCTTCAAAACTTGAGACATCTGTGGCATTTTGTTGTGTGACAAAACTGCACATTTCAGAGCTGCCTCTTATCCCCAGTACAAGGTGCACTTGTGTAATGATCATGCTCTTTAATCAGCTCCTTGATATTTCACACCTGTCAGGTGGATGGATTATCTTGGCAAAGGAGAAATATTCACTAACAGGGATGTAAACAGATTTGAGTAAAACATTTTTAGAGCAATACGTTTTTTAGGCATTTGGAATATTTCTGGGATCTTTTATTCCAGCTCATGAAACAATGGACCAACACTCTACATTTTTGTTCCGTGTAGCTTGCTAGCTAGCTAACCAAGCAAAACAGACGACATCAGTGAGATCAACCGCGATGGACGTAACATCAGCGCTCCATTACTGGTTAGATTGGCCATAGCCAGGTGCAGCGAGTGTCCTCTTAAGGTTTATAATCGCAGGTTGTGTATAGTGATCCCCAGTCTAAATGGATGACGAGGTACATTACTCACTGTCACACTTCATCCCCTGGTGGATGAGACCATACAGGAGAGAGCCACAGTGGTCGCAGAAGGTGGGGCTGCCATAGGTGTGGATCTTAAACTTGTGCTTGGTTCTGGGGTCCTGCAAAGACAAAAGAGACATGGTGATTTAGTTAAGTATGATCATGTATAATACGCAGTATGATCAGAGTGGTGTCCCACGGAAAGAAAAGGTGCCCAAATGAATGTAGAGTTTGAAAAAAGTGTTTAATTAACTTCAGTCTGCACAGTTCAAGTTCCTTTTCCACAGATACAGGAATGATGGAAAAGCTGTTCAACTGAGCCAGACATGGCAGGATATGAAAAATATAGGAGAGTAATAATTGGAGTCGATACATGAGATAACATGAGATGAGTCAGCGCTAGTCATTTCATTTGAATGAAAAACTTTTAAAACTTGTACTGTCTATATAAAGAATGTTCTACAGCACTGGCTTGACTAAGTATTTTTCTATGAGGAAAAGAAGCAAACATGAAACTAATTAAATAGACAAGGCCAAGGGCAAAATCATTTCTGCAAGGACCGTTGTAATATTGAAATAGGGCCATTTTGTACAGAATTCAAAAGGAGAGGATACTGTACTTTTCGAAATAGAACCATCACACTCTCCAACCCTCTAATTCTACTGTGCACTGACTGGCTTCTGTTAGTTAAATGGTCTGTAAAATAAAATAATAAAAAGCTGTCAAAAAGCATGCTCAGGCTCAGCTGTCAAAAAGCATGCTCAGGCTCAGCTGTCAAAAAGCATGCTCAGGCTCAGCTGTCAAAAAGCATGCTCAGGCTCAGCTGTCAAAAAGCATGCTCAGGCTCAGCATGCTCAAAAAAAGCATGCTCAGGCTCAGCTGTCAAAAAGCATGCTCAGGCTCAGCTGTCAAAAAGCATGCTCAGGCTCAGCTCAAAAAGCTGCTCAGGCTCAGCTGTCAAAAAGCATGCTCAGGCTCAGTCAAAAAGCATGCCACAGGCTCAAAAAAGCATGCTCAGGCTCAGCTGTCAAAAAGCATGCTCAGGCTCAGCTGTCAAAAAGCATGCTCAGGCTCAGCTGTCAAAAAGCATGCTCAGGCTCAGCTGTCAAAAAGCATGCTCAGGCTCAGCTGTCAAAAAGCATGCTCAGGCTCAGCTGTCAAAAAGCATGCTCAGGCTCAGCTGTCAAAAAGCATGCTCAGGCTCAGCTGTCAAAAAGCATGCTCAGGCTCAGCTGTCAAAAAGCATGCTCAGGCTCAGCTGTCAAAAAGCATGCTCAGGCTCAGCTGTCAAAAAGCATGCCACAGGCTCAGCTGTCAAAAAGCATGCTCAGGCTCAGCTGTCAAAAAGCATGCTCAGGCTCAGCTGTCAAAAAGCATGCTCAGGCTCAGCTGTCAAAAAGCATGCCACAGGCTCAGAAATTCCAGCGCTGATTGTGCATTGATTGCAATCAACACGCTTGCTTTTTACATTTTTATTAACCACGTGGACCAATACCCACGTGTCCAATTAATTAACTTCAGCCACACTTGAGGTGAACATCCAACTTCTACAGTAGGTCAACCACTGTAGACTGATTGTCTGAGCCACAGCCATGGCTGCACCTCATGTTACCTTTGGACGTTGGCACTGATCTACTGTACTACAGTACTCTTAGTGCCACTCCTACATACGGTACGCAGCGCCATCAGAAAGTATTCACACCCCTTGACCTTTTCCACATTTTGTTGTGTTACAACGTGGGATTAAAATGAATTGAATTGTCATGTTTGGTCTACGATCTACACGAAATACTCTAATGTCAAAGTGGAAGAACATTTGGAAAATTGATTTAGGATTGACATAAAGGGGTCGAATATTCATTAAAGGGTTTCTGAAGGCACTGTACTGCGACAAACAAAGAAATGGAACAGTGACTTTGTAGCAGTAGTGTACACAACATTACATTCCGAACTGGTAATGGCAGCAAAAACAGTCTACATCTTTTGGGCGAAAATGTGTCACTCCGTAATTGGTTTGTGTGAGGCAAAGAGCAACAGACCGTGGCCTTCGTGTATCAGTTCAGTACCTGGCTAATACACAACCCTGTCCTCCAGGCGATGCTGGTGCATTTTAAATCAGTCTTGTACACTATTAACGATTTGGTATACATTGTGGGGGGAAAAAATGGTTTTAATGGAGAATCACAGTATATCAATCTGCTTCAAAGAGAGTAGGTGAGAAACTGATTGGATGACTAGCAGATGATGTCAGAAAAGTCAAGGATAGATATTATACACCGTGGTTGACTTGGGGTTTCACTAGAGTTGTAGACATGTTCTAGTAATGTATATCATTATAAAATAACATGTATGAACTGGCGTCAGTACCCCGGGTGTTCAGAGTGGAAGTTGGCCTTAGACACAGATCTAGGATCAGCTTTCACTCCTCAAACTGGAACTTCAACAATTGGAGGGAGAAAAAAAATACTGATCTTAGAGGCAACTTCATCCTACTACACTACTTTTCCGAAGGAGAAAATACCCAAACAATCCTTAGTGAATGGTTGGTTACTACGGTCATTGGTATAACATGACAACATGAGTCATAATAGGATACGAAGAGCTCGAAGAGCTCAAAGGAGTAGTAATTTGAACAACCTTTGACACTATCTTTCAGACTTGCAGGCCACGGTTGACTGACAGAGCGTTGGGCATATTTTCCTTGTTTCCCTCTACAATGAGCCATGTGTGTGTGTATCAAAACAGTAGACTTCCGACACCATATTATCTTCTGACATGAGTATCTCACCCTGCTGATCACTGGATCGTCAAGGAAAGCTACGAAGTCGGTATACAGCCCTCCAGCAGCCATCTGCAACACCTGGATAGGTGTGCTGTGAAACTGATCCCAGACCAGGGCCGGAGCGTTATTGAGGCCCAAAGAGCATCGAGTGCCAATGTAATATATCTCTAAGATGCCCTTACGGAGCATGGTGAACAAAGATAAAAAGGTCAAAGCAAGTGTAAGAGATCAGAAGGAGAGAAAACATCTCTCTTTAGCGGTCACTCCTACAAACAGTATTGCAGCCTATCATAGTTCAGTATGGTAGAGCGTGGTAGACTCCCTGGAGCAATAGTACAACCTGTAGAGTATGAACAGCTTCACTATGGTGTCTGGTTGTGTGTTATAATCTCCAAACGTGACCATATATTTACATAGCGGGGTCAACAGCCCCTATTTAGAATCAGGCCAACGGTACAGCTTTACGAGACGCAACACCTCATCAGATCCTTGTCCGGTCTGGAGTTTGGATAGTCAAATCGCGGCAATTATCATAAGGACTCACTTCGATATCCACCGAGAACAGGCGGTCAGAAATAACAGAGTTAGTCCTACAGGGGCCGGTCAGAAATAACAGAGTTAGTCCTACAGGGGCCGGTCAGAAATAACAGAGTTAGTCCTACAGGGGCCGGTCAGAAATAACAGAGTTAGTCCTACAGGGGCCGGTCAGAACAGTGTGTACCGAGCGTCGCTGGGAATGAAATCTGTTGTAGATCTATTGCCCATCGCATCGTAAGAGTGTAATAACAGGAATAAACAAATAAATAAATAAAACCGTATAAAAAAAGATAGAAGTGAAGTCAATTACGATGTTCAAAGAGAGATGTGGATGATAACGGCATTAAAGAGATCATGAGATAGTAAGTCGCTTTGGATAAAAGCGTCTGCTAAATGGGATATATTATTATTATTATAGTGATATGGCAGAAGATGAGATGGGGCTCGACATGGAGACAATCGATTTCATTACCTACAGGCTGTGGCGGTCACGAAACGGTGTCAGCCGGTTACGGTCATGCAAAAGAGCGCCGGGCCCACGGTAATTGACCGTTAATTAGCATGAACACATTCAGTATCTCCGGGCCTCAACGCATACAAGCTGCTGATGTGCGCCTTTGCAACATGTACTTTTAAAATAATATAATAAATCAATTGAACATACGCCACCACAATAAATCCACAGTTTATTTCAGTTCGGTCTAAAGAAACGTTATTATATGAAGAAAATGTATTTCAGGAGAACAGAATATGAGTTGACCTGCTGTATGTTATCTGGCGATGCTCCATGCCATAGGCTGTAGCCTTGTTCATTTAGCATGTTGAGCATAAAAGTGATCATTTGGGAAAAGGTGCTAGATTTAGAGTTATTTGGCAACTTTAGTTGTGAATGATACAAACCTTAGAATTTCTTAGAAATCTAAATATGGGCTGCATGATGCGACTACAGGCTACTGATGATTTGAGAAAGTTGCACTCTGTTCCTTGCCTCAAGGCTGCACACGCTGTTCCTCTCATCAAGTGATCATATTTTCACCCATCAGACTATTCTCAATTTAATCTGGTCTTTACTCATTTGTAAAAACACGTTTTGATTTAGAGTGGCCCATTATCCGCCCAAACTCTGAATGTCACGGTCTCTCCAACCTTGTTCCTGCAGCTACCCAGTGTTTAACTCAGGAAACCAAGTGAAATCTGTTCGGGAACATCGATAGTAACATAATTTCGCAACGAAACATATTTCAGCACCTCTGCACGCTCGATAAATGAATAAAGGAGAAAGAGGAGAGGGAAATGAGTGGTGGTGAGATATTCTGTATCGCTAAAAAGGTAATATATATATATTAATTATTAAAATTCCCTATTACTAGGCGGTTCAAAATTGCCCTGCACATTCAATGAGCCTAGCGCTATACGTCCCAGACTTGTGGATAGAAATGTTGGAGCTTAGCATAAGGTAGTCTAACCAGTCCATCCGGTATGCATGAAACAGCCCACACTCAAAGGTCATTACTCAAATTGGTTTAATTTTGAAGAAGAGACTAGACCAATTTATGCACCAAAGACATCTTATATCAGTTTATGATGTATTTCTGCCATGCATAGGCTATGTATTGAATAACAGCACAATCATTGGGTTGATGCATAAGCCCTATTCTACATATGGGTGTTTTGAATTTATCATCACCTTAGAAAGCACTGTCCATTTTGTTGTGTTAGGCTTTGAAACAACCTCCACAATGACCACTCTTCACACTCACTTTCAACCTGCTGTTGAACTTCTTTCTTCAAATTGATCACAGTGAGGTGAGTTTTAAAAACATGATTCTTCTTTGAGGATGTTTGATGTGATTTTTGATTGCATTTGCAGTGATGTCAGAGTGGTTAGAGGGCCAATAGAGCCCTGAGTACCAGGCCGTTAGCGACCTGATGGTCATTAGCAAGTTGGGTACTACCAAGGCATGTCCAGTGTGTATAACAGGAGCATAATAATCTATGGTAGCCCTTACCCTAAAAAGGGAATGGTCCCCTCAGTATGTGGTTTGAAATTGATCTACAGTGCATTCGGAAAGAATTCTGACCCCTTGAATTCTTCCACATTTTGTTACGTTACAGCCTCATTTTAAAATGGATTAAATGGTTTTTGTTTTTTTCCTCATGAATCTTTTTGAGAAATCAAAAACAGGTTTTTACCATAGAGGCCTGATTGGTGGAGTGTGGCAGAGATGGTTGTCCTTCTGTAAGATTCGCCCATCTCCACAGAGGAACTCTGGAGCTCTGTCAGAATGACCATCGGGTTCTTGGTCACCTCCCTGACCAAGGCCCTTCACCAGATCTGTGCCTCGACACAATCCTGTCTCGGAGCGCTACGGATAATTCATTCAACTTCATGGCTTAGTTTTTGCTCTGACATGCACTGTCAACTGTGGGACCTATAAAGTATTTCTGTTTAAACATTTCTAAAAACGGGTTTTCACTTTGTCATTATGGGGTATTGTGTATGTAATTTTAAGGCTGTAAAGTGAACAAAATCTGGAAAAAGTCAAGGGGTCTGAATACTTATAATTAACCTATAAAGGGAAATGTATATTTTACAGCTTACTTTGCTGTTGAACTATGAAAGTGTAATGCATGCCTATAAACTCTGAAGCGTAATGTTATAACCGTAGAATTAGGAATTTGAATACTAAGGGACTTGATAGGATCTCTACGGTGACAACATTCACGTTTACACGTTGCAGTCAGTTGCTTCAATGATGCAGTCATTCGTTTCAACGCAACCTAATTCCATTGGCTTGCCTGTCACATTTATGAACTCAGTTTCTTGCTCGCAGGTAGTTTCGTTTTTCAATACTGCAATGTTTTATAGATGAGACACCATTCCAGCTATCGCTCGACTGAATCTCCCTTTGGGGCAATTTCTAAAGTAAACAGGTGGCACAATCTCTACCTTGGACAAATATGGGAGAAGGTAAGTAAAGTCGCATGTCCTATCTTGCACATAATCTCCTGAAGAAACAAAGCACAAATGTAAATACAGTAGGGAGTTGTCATCTCTTTCTGTAGCCTGTGCTGGATAGAGGCGATGCCAAATGGATCATTGCATTGCAATAGCATAGCAAACAGATCAAGTTGTTATGTGACGTGGTTGGAGGCCTGATGTAAATAGCGTATCAGCATCATGGAAGGGAGTGCATTGAAAGTTGCATTTGTGTGTACACGTGTTACTAATTCTATGAAAAATGGCACATTGAAAGTACACATTTGGAAAACGGAAAATCTGATCGGATATTCATTAGCGGCACGCATCACACTCCCTACTCATAATCCATACTCAATTGGAGTATAATGCCAACTGTGTGTTACTCACTCACAGCCGAAGCATCACCTGAATTGAATTTGTCAATATGCCATGACAAGGACTATGCCTCAGTACTCAAACTCAGCATTCATACTGCCCATGCATTCAACAGTGTTTCCCCCTCTATTTCAGCCATAAACCTCTTTTAGAGAGTTCAATTCAATTTGAAGTGGATTTTCATTGAGAATCCCATCCAGACTACCCCTTTTCAATGAATTCCATTTGATGTGAACACCCGGCTGTTTATAAAATTGGAAACCTCTCGGAGCGCTGCTCTCTTTTCCAGGAAAGTGGGGATAAATGTATGCTCCCGCTGAATGATGCTCGGGAAACGCAGCCAAAAATATCTCCTCAGTTCCTTGAGACACAATCGTACACTGTCTGCCAAAAAGGGAACACACTTAATGAAAGAAGAGGGAGAGAAAGGGAACGTTGCGATGTGTCTTTTTGATGGGTGATCGAGAACTAAGCAGGGAGGTAACGATGTGATTCACTCTGTAATTTATCCTTGTGGCACAGTGACACCTGGTCTGGCCTGAGGACTCTTGTACACTCAAATAAAGCTGAGTGATATCGACGAATATCTATATCAAGATAAATTGCCTGAATTGATGAGAACATTAAATAGAACAATACGTTTATAACATTACTGCACACCACAGTGTTTTAATGATCCTTTAAACTACTACCTTGATGGCTGTAGCCATCAATTGTCCCGTTATTAACAACCGCACATATTAGCAAAGTTATTTCATTTCAAACTTCACATTTCTCTAGTATAGGCTACTTATTGCAATGAACGATATCAGCAAAACGCCTGCGATAAGGGACCGGTATGGTCGGCGTCTCATCTCTCCAGCTCCCAAGCTGTCTCACATTACAGTTGGAATGAACTGGGCACCTTGGCGCACACCCCTTCAAAATCGCTTCAATTTCCCACCTTCATCCCACTCCATCCCCTTGTCGTGTTGGATGATACATTAAAGCACCGGAATAAAAGTGTCTGAGTGAGTGTTTGTATTTTAATTGCATTGTCGTCTCCTGCTTCTCACTCTCACACGCACACACGGCAAACACCCCCTAATTAGCTGTCCTCACTGTGTTTTCGGCGAAGCAGACCGGTCTGGTTAAAAGGAGAGGAAGGGAGAGAGAGAGCGAGAGAGACAGCAAGACAGAGACGCAGGCAGAGAGAGAGAGAGAGAGAGAGAGAGAGAGAGAGAGAGAGAGAGAGAGAGAGAGAGAGAGAGAGAGAGAGAAAGGGTTGTCGCGCCAGCTGCAGTTACTCATGTCCACCCACGCATATCTGATCCTGAAGGATTATCCACTTGTGTTCCTTTGCCTTGTTCTCTCCTTCCAAGGAACGAATAAGAGGAGGGGAGGAGAGTTCAGCTGTAGAGGACTTTATCTATTGTTTTTCATCTCTGGTCACGTAGGTTAGCATGGGTAAAGAAAACGCTTGCAGACTGGGTTAGGATTTCACTTCACAAGATACTTCACAGGACGCTTAGAGGAAAGTTATAAGGAGAGACTTAAATCCTCATTGTGGATATAAATGAGCAAGCTTTTAATAGGACTTTATATCAGCAAGCTTTTGTCATTCAGGTGCGTGTTATCAATTCCCCGTGACAGTATTACCTCTAACCGAGTACATCTGACCAGAGGATGGTGGGGAATGTGGATTGTCTCTCATTAGGATCTAATTGGGCCTTTGGCCTTGGTCATTCAGGTCAAACCTTGTGTTACGTTATAGCGAAGGGTTTCCCCAAACTCGGTCCTCGGGACCACAGGTGGTGCACGTTTTGGTTTTTGCCCTAGCACTACAAAGTTGATTCAAATAACCAACTTATTATCCAGCTTTGATGATTTGAATCAGCTGTGTCGAGTTTGGGAAACCCTGCATAAGCATAGCATTTAGCGTAGCATTCTGGGGTATCAGGTTACAGGGTTATAGGAGATGATTGACTGGTTTGTACAGGGAAAAAGTCATTACAGCTAGATGGAGTAACAACATCAGCATGGATCTTGGCTGGGCAAAGTAGCGGACAAATTGATTCTTAATTTAGATTGATGGGCAAAATCTATCTATGGCTGCAACCGATGGCTACTCGTGATTATATCACACAAACACATTAATGAAAAACAAATATTAAAAATCAATTTGCATGCTAACTTAGTGTTTTTCTTTTTAGCAAATCGGTGCCTGGTTTGCTCTTGGACATAGTGGTCCTCTCCTCCGCAAGTTAATGAGAGTGGCTGGAGAGAAGTGTGGGCGCGACCCGGACCAACCAGGCAATTAAGTTGTGTGTGTGTGTGTGTGTGTGTGGAGCACAGAGGTAGGTGACAGCATTACATCATCTAGTAATAAGACACAGTGAGCTGGGATCATCAAATCTGACCTGCTCCCAAATTGGACTTAACCCATTATGCCTACGCTCATCCTGGGGAACTACTGGGTATGCATGCTTTTGGTCCAGACCTAACATTATAACACACCCGATTCTAAGCTAAGCCACGTTCTGGTATACAGAAAGTACTCACACACCTTGACTTTTCCCTCATTTTGTTGTGTTACATGGGGAGATTAAAATGGATTAAATTGAGATTTTGTGTCACTGGCCTACACAGAATAACCCACAATGTCAAAGTGGAATTCTGTTTGTAGACATTTTAAGTCAATAAGTATTCAATCCCTTTGTTATGGCAAGCCAAAATAAGTCCAGGTGTAAACATTTGCTTAACAAGTCACAAACTGCATGAACTCACTGTGTTCAATAATATGTTTACCCAGACTATTTGGGTCGTTTAAGAAGGGCTCACGGTAGCCGGCTAGCCTCGGATCAACAACCTTGTAGTTACTCCACAATACTAACCTAAATGACAGTGAAAAGAAGGAGCAGTACAGAAGGAGTGCACAGAATAAACATATTCCAAGTCATGCACCCTGTTTGCAATAAGGTACTAAAGTAAAACTGCAAGAAATGTGGCAAATAAATCAATTTTATGTCCTGAATACTTTTTTGTATTTTATTTTTTATTTCACCTTTATTTAACCAGGTAGGCAAGTTGAGAACAAGTTCTCATATTCAATTGCGACCTGGTGTCACGCCTTGGTCATTGTATTTTGTGTTTTCGTTATATATTTGGTCAGGCCAGGGTGTGACGTGGGTTTAAGTTATTGTATTTTCGTATTGGGGTTTATAGTATTTGGGATCGCGGCTGATTAGGGGTGTTGTATAGGCTTGGCTGCCTGAGGCGATTCTCAGAGTCAGGTGATTCTCGTTGTCTCTGATTGGGAACCGTATTTAGGTAGCCTGGTTTCGCTTTGTATTTTGTGGGTGATTGTTCCTGTCTCTGTGTAGTTTCACCAGATAGGCTGTAATTAGGTTTCACGTTCCGTTTGTTGTTTTGTATTTTGTAATAGTCATTTCATGTATCGCTTTCTTCATTAAAGACATGAGTAACCACCACGCTGCATTTCGGTCCGACTACTTTCGACGAACGAAGAACGACGTTACACCTGGCCAAGGTAAAGCAAAGCAGTTCGACACATACAACAGAGTTACACATGGAGTAAACAAACATACAGTCAATAATACAGTAGAAAAATATGTCTATATACAATGTGAGCAAATGAGGTGAGATAAGGGAGGTAGAGGCAAAAAAAATACAAAGGGGGGAAATGTTTGGGGAAAATCTAACATCACTGAGTACCACTCTTCATATTTTCAAGCATGGTGGTGGCTGCACTATGTTATGGGTATGCTTGTCATCGGCAAGGACTAGGTACTGTCGTTTTTTGGGATAAAAATAAACAAAATAGAGCTAAGCACAGGCAAAATCCTAGAGAAAACCCTGGTTCAGTCTGCTTTCCAACAGACACTGGAGACAAATGGACCTTTCAGCAGGAAAATAACCTAAAACACAAGGCCAAATATACACTGGAGTTGCTTACCAAGACGACTGAGTGGCATAGTTACGGTTTTGACTTAAAATCATCTTGAAAATGGCTGTCTAGCGATGATCAACAACCAACTTGACAGAGCAGATTTTTTAATCTAATGTGCAAATATTGTACAATCCAGCCGTGCAAAGCTCTTACAGGATTTATCCAGAAAGACCCACAGCTGTAATCACTGCCAAAGGTCATTCTAACAAATAACGACTCAGGGGTGTGAATACTTGTGTAAATGCTACATTTCTGTATTTCTGTTGTAATAAATAATAAAAGATGGGTGAGAGAAAAACATTATTTCATCCATTTTGAATTCAGGCGGTAACACAACACAATGTGGAATAAGTCACAAGGAGTGAATGCTTTCTGAAGGTACTGTAGCTACTATGGAAAAAAATCTAATAGAGGAACCAGAGCAGCTATAAGAGTATATTAACATTTCATAGCTTATATAGACAATCAGAGAGTACTTAAAAGGTAGACTCTGCAATATGGCGTTGATGTACAAAGTAAAACAGCAGTAGTGTGTCAACTAAGAGAGTTGAAGCGCGAAGCTAAACTTCTCCGCCGTTTCGGTCCCGTTGCTAGCACACTGTGACTACGTGAAGGGAGTCTGTGCAAATGCACAGATGCTGTGTGTGTGTGTGTGTGACTGTGTGAGAGTCTTGCATCTCGCTCATCGCAATATCTACGGTGCTGCTCATGGCAACGTTATCCCGCTGAGTCTACCGTTAAGCTGCAAAGATGAGAGGGCCAATCTCCGGACAATTTACTATAAGGAAATAAAAAGCGCTCTCTATCGGAGAAAATTTGAGTAATAGTGAAGATTAAAAACAGTGATTGGCCGTTCTTTTAGGGGAAATGAAAGTACATACAAACACAACCTCCAGATGATGATGGTGACGCATTGATAAAAATGACTTGGTCATACTGAATAGGCCAAAGACCCAGGAGGCATGTTTTTTATTTATTTAAAATGCAGGCAATCAACAGTGGAAAAACATCTGATCACATCAGAAGGTCTTTAATTTTTTTAAATAAACAACATGGTTGTCCATTTTCTTCTTCACTCTGTTCATCTCTGTGCAGTAAAGACACGTCTGTTGTGCAGTAGCAGGCCTACAGCTCTAGCCTACAGCTACATGGCTTTATTCTTATATATTCATTAAAAACATGTGATTAAAATGTCAATACATTGTCACCTACGAAGCACAACATTGATTACAATGACAATACACTGTCACCTACGAAGCACAAATGTCATTAAAATTCCAATACACTGTTACCTACAAAGCACAAATGTCATTAAAATGCCAATACACTGTCACCTACGAAGCACAAACGTGATTAAAATGCCAATACACTTACCTACAAAGCACAAACGTAATTAAAATTCCAATACACTGTCACCTACGAAGCACAAACGTGATTAAAATGCCAATACACTTACCTACAAAGCACAAATGTAATTAAAATTCCAATACACTGTCACCTACGAAGAACAAACGTGATTAAAATGCCAATAGACTTACCTACAAAGCACAAATGTCATTAAAATTCCAATACACTGTCACCTACGAAGAACAAACGTGATTAAAATGCCAATAGACTTACCTACAAAGCACAAACGTAATTAAAATGTCAATACACTGTCACCTACGAAGCACAAACATGTGATTCAAATATAAATACAGTTTCCTATGAAGCACAAACACGTGATTAAAATGTCATTACATATTACCTATTAAGCGCTCTCCCCCATGCAGTAACCGTACCAAAATATTATGGCACTGTACTAGGTGCACCAAGCTGCTAGTCACTAGGCTGCAGGGATAAATTGAGCTGTATTTTAAAGGGCCACTTGTCAAGGACATAAGCCCATTTATTTCATGAATGGATCAATGTCTCACACACCATTCTGGGGAAAGCTTTTTTTTCCAGGTTATTTTTCCATGCAGTAAGCAAGGAGAGACCTCTGGGAGAAATACAGGCAAAACATCAATATGTTTGATCCTATATGAGATGTCAATCTCCACAACTATATCCTGTGTGAACCATGGCTCTTCCATTACACTCTTGGGGAAAAAGGTGCTATCTGGAACCTAAAAAGGGTTCTTTGGCTGTCCCAATAGGAGAACCCTTTGAAGAACAATTTTTGGATCCAAAAAATGTCTACCTGGAACCAAAAAGGGCTTTACCTGGACCCAAAACGGGTTCTCCTATGGGACCAGCTAAAGAACCCTTTAATAAGAACCCTTTTTTCTAAGTGTACCATTTCTCTGATTCTCATGTATACCAGTGTTTTTAACCCTCTTCTTCTCTATAGCTTTATTTGCAGCTAGAATGATGGGCATTCTTCTGGGAAATGTGTCGGTGTGTGTAGTTTCTAGCTTGCTGGATGAGAGGTATCGGCTTTCATCGTCGGCTTTCATTGGACTACCTTAAATCAAGTAAGTGTGTGTGTGGTGACTGATGAGCGGGGCTATCTGTGGCATTGAATCGCAGATCAAAAAGAGTCGAGGGCCTTAGCTGATCAAACGGCTGTCGAGGCCGAGTGGGGAGGTAGATGAAAACCGCCGCCGCCACCGCCACACTGTCGGAACCAGTCGCTAATTAGCAGGCCTCATGCACTTCCTCTCTTAGCGTTTCCTAATTAGCGCAGCTTAATTAGCACTGCCATCGCCAACCAGCGCTGGTTAATTATCCATCTGCCGGGGCGGTGCAGCAGGGCATCCCCCCAAAAAAGTGGGGTGGGTGGGGCCTCAGTTGATGTCAGCAAGTCTGCTGGGGTCGGTTGGGATCTTCCAATTTTTCACTAAATACTGTACATTAGTGATACATTCAACATGCCTGGATGAGGAGGTTCATGACTTGAGGAGCTTACTAGAATGTTATTGTCAACTTAAGACTGAAAATGGTCTTGTTGATTACAAATCATACAACAAGAAGAAGAATACTTCAAACTAAACTAAAGGGTATAAAATAGAATGGCATAAATCAGATGCTTCCATTCATAGAGACTCTTCCAAAACAAACCACACTTCAACCAAGCCCTCCATGTTCCCCCCCACTCACCCCTCCTTTACAGCTAGTTGATTGACGGTCCCGTAAGCTGTAGAATCACTGACCATGACCGTGATAGCAATATATAAATACCATGATTCATTCACTAACTCTCCCCTCGACAGAGCTCATCTGTCAGCGGCGTGGCTGTTGGTAGCAGCTGCTGTCGTCAGCTCCGGGGCTAGCCGGCTACCGTGTGCCCTTCTTAAAAGACCCAAAGACCCTCGATCTATGCCAACGGGAAGGCTTTGCGAGGCTAGCATTGTGTGCTAACCTCTGTGCAAACCTGAGGCAGACGCGGTTAGCGGTAGCGCTAACAGACCAGGGCCATTGTAAAGAGCGTTGATCCAGTCACCAGGGGTCGTGTGTTGCCTATTGAGCGTATCATCGATCCGTTCCAGTCGGAAGGCAGCGGCAGTGTCCCAAATGGCGCCCTATTCCCTATGTAGTCCACTACTTTTGACCAGAGTTGACTCAAAAGTAGGGCAGTAAAATGGGAATAGGGTACCATTAGAGACGTACCCAGTTTGACAAGCAGCCAATCCGTCCTTTGAAATACCTGATAAAGTGGGGTGGCTGTTATGTTCTATTCACTTTAGATCAAAGGTCTTTCCAACATCAATGGAGTCTGGAGCAGTAGGAGTCTTCTACTGTAGGTCTACCAGTAAGCACATTCAATAATATATCCCCCATCCCCTCGCATAAAAGACAGCAGTGGAAAATAAAGATAGGGAGAGATACAATGATAGATGGAAAGAGAAAGGGAAGAAGGGAGAGAGAGAGACAGACAGAGAGACAGAGACAATAATGGTGTGTTTGGTGGGTCATTTTGGGCCAGAGTAGGGTATCAGTCATTCAAGTGTTTGTTCTCTTTCCATCCCCATCCTATCTCTGTAATCAATCTGGCTCCTCTGAGCAGGTAACTGCAGTCTCATCCAATCATTAGGGCTCTTACTGGGAGTCAAGGGTGACCAACCTCCACTCTGGGCCAATTAGGGGAGGTCCTCTAAGACTGCTATCGGCATGCACCATCATCCCCACTCACTCACAATACTGCATTACAATCCAATCACGCCCACACACTTTTCCACTGGAGGACCTAAACAACACTCAGAACATGGCCCTGGGTAAGAAGTAGTGCTGGAGCCAATAGAAATTAGATTTGAATGGAAATCAAACGTGCATTGCAATGTCAGAATGAGAGTTGTTGGATATTGAGTGCAATTTCAAGTGAACTCACAAAAGGAATTTCAAGGAGTGTTTGCGTTGAGAATGTACTTGTAATGTACCGTATCAGGGTTTGAAAATGAGATGTGCTAACGTGGGGTCAGTTGCTCAACATCAATGTCCTTTGGGGTAATTCTAAAAGACATACTCTTTATATAGATCATGAGATCATTTTGAATTCTTTTTTTTTTCAAGCAATATAGATATACTATTTCTATGTTTTAATTTCCCCCAAAGGACATTGATGTTGAACAGCTAACCCAATGTCTGTCTACCCCAAGGCTGCTTCCTCCCTCTTTCCCTTTCTTAATCCAGCAATCCATCCATCCTTCCACTCCACATCCATCCCTCCGCTCTACTCCACATCCATACCTCCGCTCTACTCCACATCCATCCATCCATCCATCCTTCCACTCCACATCCATCCATCCTTCCATTCCACATCCATCCCTCCTTCCACTCCACATCCATCCCTCCTTCCAATCCACATCCATCCCTCCTTCCACTCCACATCCATCCCTCCTTCCACTCCACATCCATCCCTCCTTCCACTCCACATCCATCCCTCCTTCCACTCCACATCCATCCCTCCATCCACTCCACATCCATCCATCCATCCACTCCACATCCATCCATCTTTCCTTCCACTCCACATCCATCCATCTTTCCTTCCACTCCACATCCATCCTTCCTTCCTTCCACTCCACATCCATCCATCTTTCCTTCCACTCCACATCCATCCATCTTTCCTTCCACTCCACATCCATCCATCTTTCCTTCCACTCCACATCCATCCATCTTTCCTTCCACTCCACATCCATCCATCTTTCCTTCCACTCCACATCCATCCATCTTTCCTTCCACTCCACATCCATCCATCTTTCCTTCCACTCCACATCCATCCATCCTTCCACTCCACATCCATCCATCTTCCACGCCACATCCTTCCACTCCACATCCATCCCTCCGCTCTACTCCACATCCATCCATCCTTCCATCCTTCCACTCCACATCCATCCATCCTTCCACTCCACATCCATCCTTCCTTCCTTCCAGTCCACATCCATCCTTCCTTCCTTCCTTCCATCCATCCATCCATCCTTCCACTCCACATCCATCCATCCTCCCACTCCACATCCATCCATCCTCCCACTCCACATCCATCCATCCTCCATCCATCCATCCTCCCACTCCATCCATCCATCCTCCCACATCCATCCATCCATCCTCCCACTCCACATCCATCCATCCTCCCACTCCACATCCATCCATCCTCCCACTCCACATGCATCCATCCTTCCACTCCACATGCATCCATCCTTCCACTCCACATGCATCCATCCTTCCACTCCACATCCATCCATCCTTCCACTCCACATCCATCCTTCCACTCCACATGCATCCATCCTTCCACTCCACATCCATCCTTCCACTCCACATCCATCCATCCACTCCACATCCATCCATCCTTCCACTCCACATGCATCCATCCATCCATTCCACTCCACATCCATCCATCCATCCACTCCACATCCATCCATCCATCCATTCCACTCCACATGCATCCATCCATCCACTCCACATCCATCCATCCATCCACATCCATCCATCCATCCATCCATCCATCCATCCATCCATCCACTCCACATCCATCCTTCCTTCCTTCCTTCCTTCCACTCCACATGCATCCTTCCTTCTTTCCTTCCACTCCACATGCATCCATCTTTCCTTCCACTCCACATGCATCCATCCTTCCACTCCACATCCATCCTTCCACTCCACATCCATCCATCCACTCCACATCCATCCTTCCACTCCACATCCATCCTTCCTTCCTTCCAGTCCACATCCATCCTTCCTTCCTTCCTTCCATCCATCCATCCATCCTTCCACTCCACATCCATCCATCCTCCCACTCCACATCCATCCATCCTCCCACTCCACATCCATCCATCCTCCCACTCCACATCCATCCATCCTCCCACTCCACATCCATCCATCCTCCCACTCCACATCCATCCATCCTCCCACTCCACATCCATCCATCCTCCCACTCCACATCCATCCATCCATCCATCCTCTCCACATCCATCCATCCATCCTTCCACTCCACATGCATCCATCCTTCCACTCCACATCCATCCATCCTTCCACTCCACATCCATCCTTCCACTCCACATGCATCCATCCTTCCACTCCACATCCATCCTTCCACTCCACATCCATCCATCCACTCCACATCCATCCATCCTTCCACTCCACATGCATCCATCCATCCATTCCACTCCACATCCATCCATCCATCCACTCCACATCCATCCATCCATCCATTCCACTCCACATGCATCCATCCATCCACTCCACATCCATCCATCCATCCACATCCATCCATCCACTCCACATCCATCCATCCATCCATCCATCCACTCCACATCCATCCTTCCTTCCTTCCTTCCTTCCACTCCACATGCATCCTTCCTTCTTTCCTTCCACTCCACATGCATCCATCTTTCCTTCCACTCCACATGCATCCATCTTTCCTTCCACTCCACATGCATCCATCCTTCCACTCCACATCCATCCTTCCACTCCACATCCATCCTTCCACTCCACATCCATCCTTCCACTCCACATCCATCCTTCCACTCCACATCCATCCTTCCACTCCACATCCATCCTTCCACTCCACACCCATCCTTCCACTCCACACCCATCCTTCCACTCCACACCCATCCTTCCACTCCACACCCATCCTTCCACTCCACACCCATCCTTCCACTCCACATCCATCCTTCCACTCCACATCCTTCCTTCCTTCCACTCCACATCCATCCAATCAAATGAAACCCATCCATCTACCCAGTCATCCATCCAGTCATCCACCCACCATCGCTCAAATCCACTCCAATGAAACCTGGGCAGCTCACCAGGGCACTGTGGCCCACTGGGTCAGATTACACGTGTAATCATTTCACACTGTGTCAACAGGAATACTAAGGTCATCCAGTCATGAAATAGGAGCGTGGTGCAAGAGACTCAGAGTGAACACATAATCTCACCTTAAAGAAGGTTGGAATAGTAAATACACTGTCCGTTTGGGCCCTCTGGCCAACCTTCACAGGAACAAACAGGCATCAACACACACACACACCCCTGCTGTGAGCAGGAACAAGCCCCAGGTTTGGTAAGGTAGGGGGTGCAGTCTTTTTGGCATGGGACGGTCTGCTGCTGATCGTTGTGCGCGTGGCTCTGCAGGTGGTCCGTACTGTCAGACAGAACGAGAGGAGAAGGGGGAAAGAGGGACGAGAGGAGGGGGAGTAGAGACAGAACAGAGGGGACGAGGGCTAAAGATAGCTCCCTCTGCTACAGCTTCTCGGCTCTGATTATACACACACACACACTCACTACGCACCCACACACACACACACCGCCTCAGGCTGCCTGCCATTGGGTAAATTATAGTTAGCTTTTAGTACAGCAGCACCACAGGGAGATGCAGGGTACCAAATCTTTACTATCCAACATGTAATTCCCTACAGGGAGAATCTATCCCTCTGTCAGGGCACAGTGAGACCATCTCTTTTTTAGTCGTGGTAACTGCTGAGTGTAGAAAGAGGGCGAGAAAGGCTATTTTTCTGCTGTAGTGGCTTAAACACACCACCCAGCTTCCATACACAGGAGTTCATCTGCCCCTGGTTCACACACCCCTCTGCTGCAACACTGTCTAATAGCAGGACTCTCAAAACAGACTTTGCATGAGATAACAGGGACATGGGGTCCCACAAGACTCTTCCTGGTTCCAAAGGGTCACCCCATCGTATCTAGAGCTCTGGAGGGTCACAACTCCAGACAGGCCCCTCAGGGTGCATTGTTCGTCACCATGCTTCCCTCTCAGTTCCTTTCTCCCCTGTCTCCCCATCTCTCACACCTTAGTGTGAGGTGACATTTGGTGAAGGCAGTCTGGGAGCTCCTCCCAGTGAAGAAGTCACTTCCTCCTGCCTGTCCGCCCAGGGCAACATCCATCGTGGCTCCCCGCCGTCATGTCACAACCACGCCACTTCCTGACAGGGGTAATTATACAGCACAGATCGACAGAGAGAGTAGAGGTGGTGAGGAGGCAGGGAAAAAGAAGAGTGAGAGGAAGAGAAAGGGGGAGCAAGATGAAGGGCAGGGAGGGAAATAAAGGGGGAGATGAGAAACAGTGAGAGAGAAAGAAAAGATGGAGAGAGAGAGAGAGATAGAAAGTGAGAGAGAGATGATGTTCCCGTCCGTGAAGCAGTGTCCTCTCAGATACATTTTATTAGAAAGTGAGTCTTAATAAGGCAGGATCCACTGTAATGTCATCTCGACAGTGGAGTGAAGCAATGTCAGTCGGTGTCATACTTCATTTGTTTCAGTCAATCCCTTCTCTTCCATTTAAAACGTGCACCAGCTAGGCTAGTAGCCAGCGTCATTGAGATGCTAACAATGGTGTGGAATTTAGTATGGGGCAAACCTGACCTTTCTAATGTCAACGGTGCTAGCTTAGCGGCTAGCTGGAGGTGGGTCACCAGAGCCCGCTAACCCTCAACCCACACCCTCGCTCCCCTGCCAGGCCTGGAGCTAGGGGGTGCTAATGGTGAGGAGGATGGTAGGGGTCCGTCCACGGAACAAAACAGTCCTATCGTTTATCTCGAGGCGAAGCGTGAAGCTTTATTGGATTTTTTTCCCGCAAATCGCCGCCCTTCCCGCTGGCCTCTTTATTCCCTCAGCTGCAAAGCGATGAGAGGGAGGTTCGCTAACACACAGGGGGGTTCCTTACCTGCATTTTAAATGGCTGAAGAAACACAAGCAGGTGGCTAACAAGGTGCTGGAGATGCACACAGCCATTTTAATCATCAACGTGATCATATAAACGGGATTGGATTTTAATATTGTAATAATAGTTTGATAATCAAATGACCTTATGGAGCTCAGTGGGAGAGCTATTGGGCTCCCCTCCAAAACGGAGAGCCAGGTACACTACACTGAAGCACTCAAAATGGCTGCTTGCCACATCTACACATACATCAGTGGTAATGAGACACTAAGGAGAGAAGCTACTGGCACAGTGCTTACTAGACAGAGTTTTCTCCATATTGTGGAGTGGTGTGTGGAAACTGTTGTACCCTAAAAATGGTAACCCCACCCCCATGCATTCACCCCTACCCCAAGCTACCACGCCCCGCCCCCCCGGATTCTGTAGAGATGACACATAACGTTCATATTGACGAGGTCACATATGATTACATAGCAGTACAAGTCTTCCGTATGATGTAACACAATACATTCTTTATACAGACTAACTACTTGACGTACAATCGTGGAAAATACTGTACCTGCAAAACTGACCTGGAAAAGCAGAGAGAAGTCAAAGAGTTGGCTTTTTCAGGTCTGCTTTTGCATAACGTTGTTCCCCTCTTTGTCGACCAGTCACACAAAGTCACGGCTTTTCATTCTAGATCTGGGAGAGAGAGTATGTGTTGTGCTCCGGTGAGAGTGCTGATGGCACCCACCGTGCTGCGCCCGCTCCCCCCAAGCCTTAAAAAACAGCTCCCTAATGAGGCCTCCCTGCTGGGCGGGTGTGCCCCCCTCAACCACCCGCTGGGGCTGTGACCCACTTCACATTCGTACAAACACGCACACATTTACTGCTGCTCTTTAATTATTTGTTACTTTTATTTCTTCTTAGGTATTTTTCTTAAAACTGCATTGTTGGTTTAGGGCTTGTAAGTAAGCATTTCTTTGTAAGGTCTACACCTGTTGTAGTCGGCACATGTGACAAATAAAATGTGATTTGATTCGACACACACACACACACACACACACACACACACACACACACACACACACACACACACACACACACACACACACACACACACACACACACACACACACACACACACACACACACACACACACACACACACACACACACACACACACACACCCTTGATAACTTCCAGGCCAAGGAAGTTTTGCTCATAGTCAGTACAGTGTGTAGGGTTACGTCACCACTCACTGTGTGATGATGTGCCCAGACTAAGAGATACGCGAGGGAGCAGAGAAGGAAAAGGCTCCTTCTGTACTACGTACGTCAACAACGTGTGGTACTGATAGAAAGGGCAATTGAAATGCAAGTTGTTTGTGACGCACAAAGATTGGTTAAAAAGCCCATTTGAATTGAATAGTGGTGTAATGGACCGCAGTTGACGGATCACCTCCCCCCCAGGGTTCGGCACGCATATGAACCGCAGATCAATTGCAAAGTTTAACCATCATAGTGTGAAATACAGTTTAAATGGAAGCATTTTGGCTTCCCTGTCAAATATGATGACAGGAAGGGGGGTGGACAACACCATTATGGTGTGTAGGCATTCTGCAGGCATTGTGCCACAACAAAGCCGTATGATCATGGAAATACATTGAGCATGGCCACACATTTAAAGCGTCATCACCCTGGTGTGTCAGTGATGGGAACCAACTCAGCCAAGAGACAACTTCTCACCGCGGCAGATAAGCAGCCCTTTTGCTGCAGAATCAGACCGGACTACAGCCATCACCAAATCTATTGGGATGTTTATTGCTGCAGACATGATGCCATAATCCGTTGTGGAAAACAACGGGTTTAAAAATATGGCGAAAGTGCTTGAGCCACGCTATGAAACCCCCTGGTGCACCCACTTCAGTTTGAAGATCGTGCCAGATCTTTACGAACAGGAAAATATCTAAATTGTTGATGAATTATCCAAGGCATCTGCTGTTGCCCTCACCACATGCGGGTGGCCCTCCAGGGCAACGCAAAGCTACGCGACTGTGACAGCTCGCCACACCACAGAGGAGTGGGAGATGCAAAGTCCGGTGATACAGACACTCCCCCTTTACGAGAGTCACACAGGCACAAATCTGGCACAGGTACTGCTAGGAGCAGTAGCAGAGTGGAAGTATCCCAATCACCACAGATAATGCCAAGTAAATGCAGTGAGAGAGGCTGAACTGGGGCTACAGATCGCTTGCTTTGCACATGTGATCAATTTAGCCTCCCAAAGGGGAATCTCAGTGAACCAGATGGACCGTCCTCCTTGGATCAGAAAGGTGGTTTCCTTTTTCCACCGAAGCGCAACAGCCGCTCATGTGCTTAAGAACAAGCAAGAAATGTTACAGCTACTGACCCACGAGCTCATACACGATGTCACAACAAGATGGAACTCCAATTACGACATGTTGGGGCGTTATCCTGAGCAGCAGGCAGCTGTATACTCTGCCCTGACAGACAAGACCCTGAAAACAAAATAACGACATCGTCATGAAAGTGGCAGAGGAGGTCCTCCAGGTGCTCAAACCCCTCAAAACGGTTACAACCCTATTGAGCAGCGATACTGCTCCGTCTGACGGGCGGCTTCGAGGTCAGGGAAGGACTGGGAGCCTGTCATGCCTGTCTCGCCGGCTCTGAAAGCGAGAGCTCCGTTCACCGCCAGACTCGCAACCTTTCCGTTCCACTGAGCTAGCAACAACAAAATATATATATATATATAAAGAATAATTTGAAAAGTTATTGGCTCAGAGATTCATTTGCAAAACAGGTTGCTAAACAGTTAACCCTGAACTGAATAAATTACCTTTGAGACAGGCCATATTCAGGTATTTAATAATTAAGTCCCAGCCAGACCCTCTAGAAAGTGTTTAATGGCCGAGTCCCACCAGAATCTCTCTCTAAACTTAAGTAATTAACAGTGACACTGGCGGTAAGGCCCTCTCTTATTTTCGGTAGTTTAGCGCAAAGGCTCAGCGTGATTCTCTGTAAAAGATAAGTTAGTCTGAGAAATAAGAAAACACTGTGTCTGGAGCCTAATTTAGAGTTTTGGGAGTACATTTTTTGGCCTAAGAGTCTTTGTTTTTCCCTTAATAGAGCAAAAAAACTGGAGAGGAAGGCCAAGAAAACAAGCCCTGAAGTGGGGAGACCTAACAGTGTGAGTGAGTGTATACTACTGTGTGATACTGTGATACTGTGATACTACTGTATCTACTGTGACTGGCATCACCTTCTTAATTAAGGAACAAATTAACTAGCGCCTTGGGATGATGATGACAGGCCTTAAACTGGAATGGCAAAGTGATTCATACTTCAGTGGTGCGTCAACACATACCAAGAGATAGAGAATTCCACAGAGGAAGGTCCGACTCTGTTGTTTGCTCATTGCTTTGATAGAGGCAAAATCCAAGGCTATTCAAACTACTGCGAGAATTACTAGACTATAACGTAACGACAAGGCAGTCAGCAAATAAACTGGTACCCATTTCAAACCTATCCAATCAACAGCACTAAAACTAAGACTCCCTTCTCTCAAGTCCACCTAACCTGGCAGATGTTGTTCCTAACCACTGATACAGGGTCAGATCTTATTTAACTTCCTAACAATTAAGTCTAGGACTGGGAATAGGGTTATCCTAGATCAGTAGTTACGTAGAGGCCACTTCTACCCCGAGCAGTTGGTGTAGTTGGGGAATGCATTCGCTTCAATTTTAAAACCATCCATTTAGGCCACGGAATGGAGCTCTCTATTGCCAGCCCCCCCCCACCTCCTCCTCTTCTTTCACCCCTGGAATTCCTAGGCCTGATGTTGCAAGAACTATGTCTCGGGTCACTGTCCAAGACAAAGAGCAAAGGGGATAACAATTACTTCATGAAAAGTGAAAACAGACAGTTAATTGCATCTGAATAACCTGGTGCCGCAGATGGGTGGGCTTGAAAGTAAATATTTGACAGTGGCTCAAACGGACTAAATTAAATGGGTTTAAGTTACAATAAAGAGAGAGAGAGAGTCAGACAACTTCAGAGTTAGACAAAGATGAGAGAGGGGAAAAAATAAATAAAAAAGAGAAGGAGAGAGAGGGAGAAGGAAAGAGTGGAGCAAGAGAGAAGGAGAAAAAGAGAGAGTATTGTCTGAAAGCTAAGTAAGAAAGGAGAAGAGGGGGAGAAAGAGAGGGGGAGAAAGAGAGGGGGAGAAAGAGAGGGAGAGGGGGAGAAAGAGGGAGAGGGGGAGAAAGAGGGAGAGGGGGAGAAAGAGAGGGCGGAGAAAGAGAGGGCGGAGAAAGAGAGGGGGAGAAAGAGAGGGGGAGAAAGAGGGAGAGGGGGAGAAAGAGGGAGAGGGGGAGAAAGAGGGAGAGGGGGAGAAAGAGGGAGAGGGGGAGAAAGAGGGAGAGGAGGAGAAAGAGAGGGAGAGAAAGAGGGAGAGGGGGAGAAAGAGGGAGAGGGGGAGAAAGAGGGAGAGGGGGAGAAAGAGAGGGCGGAGAAAGAGAGGGCGGAGAAAGAGAGGGGGAGAAAGAGAGGGGGAGAAAGAGAGGGGGAGAAAGAGAGGGGGAGAAAGAGGGAGAGGGGGAGAAAGAGGGAGAGGGGGAGAAAGAGGGAGAGGGGGAGAAAGAGGGAGAGGGGGAGAAAGAGGGAGAGGGGGAGAAAGAGGGAGAGGGGGAGAAAGAGGGAGAGGGGGAGAAAGAGGGAGAGGGGGAGAAAGAGGGAGAGGGGGGAGAAAGAGAGGGCGGCGAAAGAGAGGGCGGAGAAAGAGAGGGCGGAGAAAGAGAGGGGGAGAAAGAGAGGGCGGAGAAAGAGGGGCGGAGAAAGAGAGGGGGGAGAAAGAGAGGGGGAGAAAGAGAGGGGGAGAAAGAGAGGGGGAGAAAGAGGGAGAGGGGGAGAAAGAGGGAGAGGGGGAGAAAGAGAGGGAGGGAAAGAGAGGGAGGGAAAGAGAGGGAGAGGGGGAGAAAGAGAGGGAGGGAAAGAGAGGGAGAGGGGGAGAAAGAGAGGGAGGGAAAGAGAGGGAGAGGGGGAGAAAGAGAGGGAGGGAAAGAGAGGGAGAGGGGGAGAAAAAGAGGGAGAGGGCGGAGAAAGAGAGGGAGAGGGGGAGAAAGAGAGGGGGAGAAAGAGAGGGAGAGGGGGGAGAAAGAGAGGGACGGGCCAAACAGAGTGTGAAAGAGATGAGTAAAACAGTGTCAGGACAGTTGCCGTTGACGTACAAACGAGCGCAAACCTGCGTGTTTACTGGTAACACTGAGGCTGTACCTGCTTTAATTCACAGTTTTAACAGTGGGCGCCCGAGTGGCGCAGGGGTCGAAGGTTCTGCATCACAGTGCAATAGGCGTCACTACAGTCCCTGGTTCGAATCCAGACTGTATCACATCTGGCCGTGATTGGGAGTCCCATAGGGCGGCGCACAATTGGCCCAGCGTCGTCCGGGTTTGGCCGGGGTAGGCCGTCATTGTAAATAAGAATTGGTTCTTAACCGACTTGCCCAGTTAAATAATAAAATAAAATAAATAAGTGGCTAAGTAAGCTACTGTGGCTATGCGATCATAATGTAGGCCCAACAGAGTGGCCTACCATCAAAAACAATGAAGAACATGCATCCCATCACATTTTAACATGGGAATAGCTGTTCTATCATTAAACCTACAGTAGCAGCCAAAGAGTGGTGTTCGATATATACCTGCATTCCATGAGACTTTGAAAAAACATGCAGGGCTTGACATGAACCTGTTGATCCATTTTATGTCCTTCAGACAAAGAGGTGACGGAAAATATTTGTGTGTTGTTTGATGCAAGAAACCACTTTACAAAATAAAATGTATCATTATTACCATACCATTATTACAAAGAATCAGACAAATTATGCTCCCCTCTGCCTATTGGCTACTTAACTTATTCAAGCATGTTTCAAAATACAATAACACTGCCCCTTTAAGACCTAAAAAAGAAAAAGCTCTTTACCTGACTTTTCAAATATGCAATCACTCCCCCACTGCTGACTACAAATGATCTATAACTGGGCTAATAACTCACTAACTAGCAGAGGATATGATGTGGACAACATGTGCACAAGTGACTACATGCAGCTCTCTCTGATCTCAAAACAAGTGCATAATAATTGCGGCCGCTCATGCTGTAAAACAGTCCAGTTCAAAGTGAATGGCACAGATCCATATGGCAACGGTCTATTTGCATATAGGCCTACCGCAGCTCTGATTGGTTATGGCACACCGGTCTGTGTAGAGTATGGGTCTGAGTTGTGCCTGTCAATGCAATAGAATCCATTCCGATGCACTCTGCCTATAACAACATCTCTTGCATAGTTAGTCTTGCATACTAGGTCTTGTATAGTTTGTTTTAGTATGTTGCATTGAAAGTGTTTAATATTGAGTTGATTCGATTACAGTTCCCACAGTAAAGGGAAATGTCGACAGTGTTAACTAATATATAATGTTAACTAAAGGGGAAAACTAGAAAGTTCAATCTCGTGCTTCTCTGCACAGGCTGATATTTCTCCTGCGTGGCAGAGTCCCGGAGGAAGATTGGCTGATATTTCTCCTGCATGGCAGAGTCCCAGAGGAAGATTGGCTGATATTTCTCCTGCGTGGCAGAGTCCCAGAGGAAGATTGGCTGATATTTCTCCTGCGTGGCAGAGTCCCAGAGGAAGATTGGCTGATATTTCTCCTGCGTGGCAGAGTCCCGGAGGAAGATTGGCTGATATTTCTCCTGCGTGGCAGAGTCCCGGAGGAAGATTGGTCATGAGTCTTTGAAACGTTTTTTACAGTTTGACTCGGGTTCTCCCTCACTGTCTTTTTTCCTTCCTCGGTTTCACATTTTGCAATCTCTTTATCCCTCTCTCCCTCCATTTCTCCCGCTCGATAGAATTTTGCTTACTCTCATCTCTCTATCCCCCACTGCCATCATTATCCCTCTCTCTCATCCCTCACTGCCATCATTATCCATCTCTCTATCCCTCACTGCCAACATTATCCCTCTCTCACTGCCATCATTATCCCTCTCTCTCATTGCCAACACTATCCCTCTATCCCTCACTGCCATCATTATCCCTCTCTCTCAAATCTCTATCCCTCACTGCCAACATTATCCCTCTATCCCTCACTGCCATCATTATCCCTCTCTCTCAAATCTCTATCCCTCACTGCCAACATTATCCCTCTATCCCTCACTGCCATCATTATCCCTCTATCCCCCACTGCTATCGTTATCCCTCTCTCTCAAATCTCTATCCCTCACTGCCAACGTTATCCCTCTATCCCCCACTGCTATCGTTATCCCTCTCTCTCAAATCTCTATCCCTCACTGCCAACATTATCCCTCTATCCCTCACTGTCATCATTATCCTTCAATCCCTCACTGCCATCATTATCCCTCTATCCCCCACTGCTATCGTTATCCCTCTCTCTCAAATCTCTATCCCTCACTGCCAACATTATCCCTCTATCCCCCACTGCTATCGTTATCCCTCTCTCTCAAATCTCTATCCCTCACTGCCAACGTTATCCCTCTATCCCTCACTGCCATCATTATCCTTCAATCCCTCACTGCCATCATTATCCCTCTATCCCCCACTGCTATCGTTATCCCTCTCTCTCAAATCTCTATCCCTCACTGCCAACGTTATCCCTCTATCCCCCACTGCTATCGTTATCCCTCTCTCTCAAATCTCTATCCCTCACTGCCAACGTTATCCCTCTATCCCTCACTGCCATCATTATCCTTCAATCCCTCACTGCCATCATTATCCTTCAATCCCTCACTGCCATCATTATCCCTCTATCCCCCACTGCTATCGTTATCCCTCTCTCTCAAATCTCTATCCCTCACTGCCAACGTTATCCCTCTATCCCTCACTGCCATCACTATCCCTCTATCCCTCACTGCCGTCATTATCCCCTCTCATCTCTCTATCCCTCACTGTCATCATTATCCCTCTCTCTCTCATCTCTCTATCCCTCACTGCCATCATTATCCCTCACTGCCATCATTATCCCTCACTGCCATCATTATCCCCCTCTCTCTCTTTCTATCCTCCTCTCTCGCGCTCTTTGTCTCTCATCTGTCTCTCTCATGTTGGCCGGCTGTAAGATGTGACAGGTGTTAGTTGAAGAGCGTTGATTTTGGTTGAGGAGCGCTGATTACCCGTCGAAGCGTGGGCAGCAAAAACCCAGCCCTATCTGTCTCTCTACCACATATGCTTACAGGCATCGCTTCACAGCTTCACCGACAGCTCTGATCATTACAATTATTTGATCATTAATCACAAAACCCCACCCATTTCCCCCCCGTTCATTCTGCTCTAAAGTGTAGGCACGCAAAACAAAACATCTGAGGCATTGGCTTTTGCCAAACACTGACATGGATTGAGGTGCCACAAAGATTGCCATTAAAACATACGCACAGGTTAGGCCCAATCAGTTACATGGAAACAAAGACCAATCATCATCATCATCATCATCATCACCATCAGAGGCCCTTTGCTCCACCAGCAAGTCAAGATGGTTATCGTCAAAGGTTCACCATCAGTCTACACAGCCACCTTGTAGCATTTTGTAGCAGTTTCAGGCTGACTTCCTTTACGGTCATCTTATCTAACCGTCTTTTATAAGAGGGCACCAGCATCTCTCCAGTGTTTTCATTCTGGGCCAAGAGCCATCCCAGCATTCCATCCCCTAGTCATGATCTGAGTCCCAAATGGCACCCTATTCCCTATGGAGTGCACGACTTTTGGCCAGAGCCCTATGTGCCCTGGCCAAAACTAGTGCACTATATAGGAAACAGGGTGCCATTTGGAACACATACATTAGTCATACCTGTGGAGCTCTGGGAGAAGGCTCGCTAGAGTCGCTAGCAGCCACACAGTGGAAAAAACTTGTGGGTGGAGAAGACCGTGGTATTGTGGGCTGGAAGGGTCTAGCTAGGGGGCTGGAGGGGTCTAGCTAGGGGGGCTGGAGGGGTCAGGCTAGGGGGCTGGAGGGGTCAGGCTAGGGGGCTGGAGGGGTCTAGCTTGGGGGTTGGGGGGGTGAGCAGTGGGAGGAATTCTCATAAGCTGCAGTCCCCCCCTTACGAGGATACAGTGATGTAACCTGTGGGGTTAGGGAAAACCAGAGCCATATATTCCCAGTTAACTTTTTAAATATTGTTAGTGTTGACAACCTTGATTTTTAAAAATGACTGAGGAAATAAATGATTAAAATACTGCAGGGGAAATCATGTTATTTTATAGTAATACAATTGCTCTGAGAAAGAGATTTTGTTTAACCAGTAATAAAATCAAATCTCAAAAGAGGTAAAAATGATTTACACCCCTAACGATTCAAAGAAATAAAGTAGTCAAAAGTTGAATGACGCTGCAGGTGTGATCAAGGCCTTACTTGACTGCCTGACATGAGAAAGATGTGTGTGTGTTGACACATTTACATTACATTTAAGTCATTTAGCAGACGCTCTTATCCAGAGCGACTTACAAATTGGTGCATTCATTTCCGTGACCCGGAAATGAATTGTTTCCCGATCACGGATAATTACAAAAATGATCATAATAGTATCCCGAAAATTGCCCATTTCCATTACGATACTCGTTTTGTCTGACTCCTCGGCACACCCCTAATGTATTGTGTCATTTTGGAGGTCATTTTTATTGTAAATTAGAATAGCATATGTTTCTAAACACTGCTACCATGAATACGGATAATCCTGAATGAACCGTGAATAATGATGAGAAAGTTAGAGGGCCAAAGATCATACCCTCAAGGCATGCTAACCTCCCCCTGTTATTGATAATGGTGAGAGTTTTGGGGGTTATGATCTTTGAACCTTTGTAACTTTCTCACTAGCTGAATATTATAAGTATTTATTTTATACACAGTGATTATTACTCATCTTTATCAAAGGTGTAAATAATTTCAGACCACACTGTACATAGCATTGTATTAAATATTCCCCATGTTTTTTTATTTTTATTTCACCTTTATTTAACCAGGTAGGCTAGTTGAGAACAAGTTCTCATTTGCAACTGCGACCTGGCCAAGATAAAGCATAGCAGTGTGAACAGACAACACAGAGTTACACATGGAGTAAACAATTAACAAGTCAATAACACAGTAGAAAAAAGGGGAGTCTATATACATTGTGTGCAAAAGGCATGAGGAGGTAGGCAAATAATTACAATATTGCAGATTAACACTGGAGTGATAAATGATCAGATGGTCATGTACAGTTAGAGATATTGGTGTGCAAAAGAGCAGAAAAGTAAATAAATAAAAACTGTGGGGATGAGGTAGGTGAAAATGGGTGGGCTATTTACCAATAGACTATGTACAGCTGCAGTGATCGGTTAGCTGCTCAGATAGCTGATGTTTGAAGTTGGTGAGGGAGATAAAAGTCTCCAACTTCAGCGATTTTTGCAATTCGTTCCAGTCACAGGCAGCAGAGTACTGGAACGAAAGGTGACCGAATGAGGTGTTGGCTTTAGGGATGATCAGTGAAATACACCTGCTGGAGCGCGTGCTACGGATGGGTGTTGCCATCGTGACCAGTGAACTGAGATAAGGCGGAGCTTTACCTAGCATGGCCTTGTAGATGACCTGGAGCCAGTGGGTCTGGCGACGAATATGTAGCGAGGGCCAGCCGACTAGAGCATACAAGTCGCAGTGGTGGGTAGTATAAGGTGCTTTAGTGACAAAACGGATGGCACTGTAATAAACTGCATCCAGTTTGCTGAGTAGAGTGTTGGAAGCAATTTTGTAGATGACATCGCCGAAGTCGAGGATCGGTAGGATAGTCAGTTTTACTAGGGTAAGCTTGGCAGCGTGAGTGGAGGAGGCTTTGTTGCGGAATAGAAAGCCGACTCTAGATTTGATTTTCGATTGGAGATGTTTGATATGAGTCTGGAAGGAGAGTTTGTAGTCTAGCCAGACAGCTAGGTACTTATAGGTGTCTGGCTAGACATGTAATGTTAATGGGGGAGCAAATATGGCTGCCATAGAATGTTGAAGTGTCACGTAAATGCATCATAATGCAGAAACTGCTTTGACCCAACTCTAAATACATGGCTCTGGTTGACACCAGTTGGCCCTGAGAGCCTGCCAGACACTGTCGAGAAAGACGAGTCTCAGATCCTCTGGTCTAGCTCTGACGCCCACTGCTGAACCCACAGATACAGACAAGTATAGGAGAGCATTGTCTGTGTAAGAAGAGAGAGAGAGAAGAGAGAGGGAGAGAGTGTGAGAAAAGAAACAGGTTGAACTGAACGATGAGCTAGACGATGCTAGGAAACCAGGGAGAAAAAGGTCATAGGTCCGGATGCCGTCTAGCACTGACCTGCGTAGCGCAATGCATCCTGTCATCTCTTTCTTCATGCAGCTTCTGAACTGCTGCACTCTCTGAAGAGTGCGTTTTGCCATGGGTGGTGTACTACACCATATTGTGCAGGTGATGAGGTTAGACACCAGGGTTTCTGCTCTGAGGTGAGAAAAGTCCCTGGTACAGTGTGGACCCCAGGAAGAGTAGCCGCTGCCTTGTTGGCAGCTAATGGAGATCCATAATAAATACCAATACTTAAGAGAACTTCAGTGTCTTGTGAGGACTTGAGTGTTTTACGTTGATTCAAAAAGTTTGTTATTTATGACACTTTTACTTTCATCCATTGAAGTGAATTATTTTAGTTGAACTCTATTTTATTCAGCCCTGGCCTAAATAAGAACCTCAGCCAGCTAGATCTGGACCGGGGGGGTTTATGGAGTCTGATTAGGCGACAGATTGTGTGACTACAATGAGGTTATGACAACACAGCTCCCTAGGGTGGGATATGAATGAGACCACCCCGCTGGTGGCAGAGCAGAGTCGGTTCACGTGGTAACAAAACAAAAAAAACACTGGGCATCGCTCACTGCTGCCATGTGGGAACAGCATGGGCATGACGCTGGCACTGTCCAGACCACACACTTCCCCAGGCTGAGCATGAGGCTCTAACCTAAGGACAGAAGGAAGGAGGGGGGGCTTTATGTCATATCTTGCATAACGTCCCTGTCCCCCCCCTTTCTCTTTTCAGTTATTCTCTTTTCCTCTACAGCTTCTACCGGTTTCTCCAAGGCTGACCTTCAGTAAAGTAAAGAGGTAGTGAGAGACGAGCTCAGAGCGCTTACCATTCATTATGGGGATAAACAAAAGAGTGCTGCTTCACCCACAGCTGATCAAAGCACAAGCCTGCTCTTCCAGCAATGTTCAATTATGATGCCCAAGAAAGTGTGGGTAGGGTCAAAAGTCCCAGCGGAGCTCCACTGTGTGTGTGTGTGTGTGTGTGTGTGTGTGTGTGTGTGTGTGTAAGTGTAAACAAGTGTGTGTGATCAGTGGGAACCAAGACACAAGCCAGCACAGGGGGGAAAAAAACAACCTGCTTTAAAAAGTTCTGCAGTGCCGTTGACACCTCCAGGAACCAGACGCCCTAGGTGACAGGACACAAGGGGGATACGCTTCATGCCAGCAGACCCATTCATAGCCCCTTCACTCAGGGGGTGTTCCATCAGGAAATGCTTCAGTGCTTTACAGTGTAGCCTAGCATCCGCAGACTTCACCAAAGCTCCAGAAACCAAGACTGTGTCCCAAGTGACACCCTACTCCCTATATTTTTGACCAAAAGTAGTGCACTATGGAATAAGGTGCTGTTTGGGACGCAGACCCAAATGTTCTCTCAGACAGGCATGTCACAGGACATTAGAGAGAGGGACTCAAGGTCCATTAGTGCTCATTAGGAGTTGGAGGAGCTGTTGGTAAACAGAACCTAGGAGACCTTCCCTTCACCACGTCCTGCTCTGGTGCTGCCGCTACGCTCTTCTAGCTCACTGCTAAACAGAGAGAGGAGTGATACTGTGTGTGTGTGTGTGTGTGTGTGTGTGTGTGTGTGTGTGTGTGTGTGTGTGTGTGTGTGTGTGTGTGTGTGTGTGTGTGTGTGTGTGTGTGTGTGTGTGTGTGTGTGTGTGTGTGTGTGTGTGTGTGTGTGTGTGTGTGTGTGTGTGTGTGTGTGTGTGTGTGTTTGCTTGCTAAAGGGAATGTGTGTGAGTTTCTGTCTCGTCCCAGAACTAATCTGCTCCATTACCACCGGGATCTTACTGCTATGATACACTAAGGGGGTAACCAGGCAGTACAGGCCAGCCAGACCCCACATACATTAGCCACATCCTCAAGATCCGCCCAAGCCTCACTGTGAGAGAAATTGTGTGTGTGCGAGTGCATCTGTGCACGTCAGTGTTCAGCTGTGTGTGTGTGTGTGTGTGTGTGTGTGTGTGTGTGTGTGTGTGTGTGTGTGTGTGTGTGTGTGTGTGTGTGTGTGTGTGTGTGTGTGTGTGTGTGTGTGTGTGTGTGTGTGTGTGTGTGTGTGTGTGTGTTTTTGAGAGAGTGTGTTTTTGAGAGAGTGTGTGTTTGAGAGAGTGTGTGTTTGAGAGAGTGTGTGTTTGAGAGAGTGTGTTTGCCAGACATGCACGATGACTTTAATCAACTCAATGTAGCATGGAAACACCCAATTAGGTTCAGGCTTCGGCAGCGGGGACCAGAGCAACACTCAGCAGTGAGGCAGAAACGCAACCGTCTGGAGCGAGATGACATCACAGCACCATGACTCAGGACTGGGAGGAGGACACATCTCACTAGTCTAGAGTGGCTTCCTCTCCATCTGAGCCCAGAGAATAGGTGATGTCCATCTGGTATATTTTCACCAGAAAAACAAATGTTCCACATCAGTGCAGATGACAGAAATGAGGTGAGGAAGTAAAGTAAGGCTGTTGAGATGCACCCAGCTATGTACTTTAATGGAACACCATTTTGTGCAGTGGTTCTCTTTGTATAGGTGCATGTCGGGAGCGAATGACCCCAATCATAGAGACAAGTTCTCAAGCAACCTTTGATTTGATCTATTGACAGACAGGGAAGGGATTATACACAAATACAGTGCCTCCAGAAAGTATTCAGACCCTTTGACTTTTTCCACATTTTGTTATGTCACAGGTTTATTCTAAAATGGATTTTAAAAATTATACTCATCAATTTCCACACAATACCGCATAATGAAAGCGAGTACAGATTATTTGTTTTGCAAATTGTTTTGAAATAAAAAAACAGAAATACCTTATCTACATAAGTATTCAGATCCTTTGCTATGAGACTCGAAATTGAGCTCAGGTGCATCCTGTTTCCATTTATCATCCTTGAGATGTTTTTACAACTTGATTGGAGTCCACCTGTGGTAAATTCAATTGATTGGACATGATTTGGAGAGACACACACCAGGCTATATAAGGTCCCACAATTGACAGTGCATATCAGAGCGAAAACTAAGCCATAAGGTCGAAGGAATTGTCCATACAGCTCCGAGACAGGATTACGTAGAGGCACAGATCTGGGAACATTTCTGCAGCATTGAAGGTCCCCAAGAACACAGTGGCCTCCATCATTCTTAAAGGGAAGAAGTTTGGAACCACAAAAGACTCTCCCTAGTGCCAGGCCTTTATGGTAGAGTGGCCAGACAGAATCCACTCCTCAGTAAAAAGGCACATGACAGTTTGCATGGAGTTTGCCAAAATGCAACTAAAGGACTCTACGACCATGAGAAACAAGATTCTCTGGTCTGATGAAACCAGATTCAACTCTTTGGCCGGAATGACAAGTGTCACGTCTGGAGGAAACCTGTCACCATCCCTACGGTGAAGCATGGTGGTGGCAGCATCATGCTGTGGGGATGCTTTTCAGCGGCAAGGACTGGGAGATTAGTCAGGATCGAGGGAAAGATGAACGGAGCAAAGTACAGAGAGATCCTTGATGAAAATCTGCCCCAGAGCACTCAGGACCTCAGACTGGGACAAAGGGTCACCTTACAACAGAACAACGATTCTGAGCACACGGCCAATACAATAATTCAGGAGTGGCTTTGGGACAAAAATCTGAATGTCCTTGAGCGGACCAGCCAGAGCCCCGACTTGAACCCGATCGATCGAACATCTCTGGAGAGACCTGAAAATAGCTGTGCAGCAATGCTCCCCATCCAACCTGACAGAGCACGAGAGGATCGTACTATACTGAAACATGTGCTGCCAGACTCATCGACAGGCATTACGTGAAGTGGCTCCTTCACCAGCAAAGCAAAAACATAAGTAGATAAGTAACACAAGTAGATGACATGTTCACTAGGTCTGGTTGCTTTTCATTATTTGCAATGAACCCTGTTTATCCCTTGCAAATAGTTGGAGGGATTTGACCTCGTTATGGAAATTGGAAATTTTGAGGCATACTTGATTGCAGGACCAAAGTGCATAATAAACATTTACAAGACTGAATAAACACTGTTGTTTTTGCCCCTTGTCCTCTGGCTTAAAGGAGCCATGGGAACCCCACATACACCCTCTTCTCTTCACCATACAGCTCGTCTTATAATAATTATAATAATAATAATAATAATAATAATAAGGGAAAGGGGGATACCTAGTCAGCTGTCCAACAATGTATTCAACTGAAATGTGTCTTCCGCATTTAACTCCGAGAGGTGCAGGGAGCTGTCTTAATCGACATCCACGTCTTCGGCGCCCGGGGAGCAGTGGGTTAACTGCCTTGTTCAGGGGCAGAACGACAGACTTTTACCTTGTCAGCTCGGCGATTCGATCCAGCAACCTGCCGGTTACTGGCCCAATGACCTAACCACTGATATACTATTTAGCAGACTTACAGTCATGGGTGCATTTTTGTTTAATGTATGGCTGGTGCCGGGTATCGAACTCTCTATGCTGGCGTTGCAAGCACCATGCTCTACCAACAAAATATACATTTTTATTTTCTCTTCTCATTTTATTCTCTTATCCTATTCTCATCTGACTGGTCAGTCCTTGGAACCCACAGTTCTTCAGTCCTAGAGAACCACGGGGTGTGCAGGTTTTTGTGCTAGCCCGATGATTAGGTGACGGAATGTGTTAGTGCTGGGCTGGAATAAAAGCCTGCCCTGCTCAAATGCCCTGTGGGTCTCTAGGACCAGTGATTGAAGAACAACTTCTGGCTGTTTGAGAGGCGCATTGTGCTCAATGCAAATAATATGCATATATACAGTACATCACAATATAGAAGATTAATTTCATACTTCTGCTACAGGCTTTGCACGATTCATTCTTGTTCCAATAAAACTGTTAGAGTAGGAATGAGGAGTGTTTTTATGACTTAATATTTCACTCTCACGAAGTAAAGGAAAATGTATGACTAAACAGCCACGATTGTTTCCATATACAATATATAAAAGCCTATGGAAATGTTTACATTTGACATCTTAGTCATTTAGCAGATGCTCTTATCCAGAGCGATTTACAGTAAGTAGTGAATACATTTTCTGTACTGGCAATGTATAGAAATATTGATGCCACAATGGATAATTTGTAAATTTCTTTTTTTTAAATGTAGTTATTTGTTACATTTCACTGTGTAAAACCCAGCGGTACTACTTATTTCTCTGAGTGTGTGAAATGCTGAAATGAAACCAAGTGATTTCCAAAAAACAAGGCCTGTAGCTGTCAAACAGGGGGAAAGATTACCAGGCGCTGGCTTTCGTACTCAAACACAACGCTGTGTATCGTTTTTGCTGCAAGCTCTTTCCTATAAAATTCTACAAAACAATAAAGGGAGGCGTGAATGACTGGTCAAATATCAACGCCATTCTGAAACACGAGGGTAGTAGTCCTGAACACACAGATAATATGATTAAGTGGAGAGAACTTGATCTGCGCCTAAGTCGGGGACAGACTCTTGACCAGACACAAAAGAACATTTTGGAGGCTGAAAGAAAGAGATGGCGGGATGTCCTTACACATTTAATAAGTATCACCCAGTCTCTAGCTGAAAGAAACCTAGCATTCAGGGGTTGATCAGACAAACTCTTCCAACCAGATAATGGAAAGTCCATAAAAGAGGTTGAATTACTGGCAAAATTTGACCCCGTTATGGAAAATCATCTCAGCAAAATGAAAGATGGAGAGACACATGCTCATTACCTTGGGAAGCGCACACAGAATGAGCTGATACAGATTGTGAGTGACAAGACTCTGGAAGCAAGTGACTCAAGTAAGAGACTCAAAGTACTTCTCCATAATCTTGGACTGTACACCTGACATTAGTCACCGGGAGCAAATGGCCATTATTCTGAGAAGCGTGGCTTTAAGGGGAAAGCCAGAGATCAAGTAGCACTTCCTCGGCTTTGTGAATGTTGAGGTTACAACAGGCTTGAACCTGTCCACTGTCATCTTAGATGAGCTGAACAAGCTGGAGATTCCATTTGAAGACTGTAGAGGGCAAGCTTATGACAATGGGGCCAACATGAAGGGCAAGCACCAAGGAATACAAGCCAGACTGCTCAGTAAAAATCCCAGAGCCGTGTTCGTCCCTTGTGGAGCACATACTCTAGACCTGGTCATTGCACATACTCTAGACCTGGTCATTGCACATACTCTAGACCTCGTCATTGCACATACTCTAGACCTCGTCATTGCACATACTCTAGACCTCGTCATTGCACATACTCTAGACCTCGTCATTGCACATACTCTAGACCTCGTCATTGCACATACTCTAGACCTCGTCATTGCACATACTCTAGACCTCGACCTCATTGCACATACTCTAGACCTCGTCATTGCACATACTCTAGACCTCGTCATTGCACATACTCTAGACCTCGTCATTGCACATACTCTAGACCTCGTCATTGCACATACTCTAGACCTCGTCATTGCACATACTCTAGACCTCGTCATTGCACATACTCTAGACCTCGTCATTGCACATACTCTAGACCTCGTCATTGCACATACTCTAGACCTCGTCATTGCACATACTCTAGACCTCGTCATTGCACATACTCTAGACCTCGTCATTGCACATACTCTAGACCTCGTCATTGCACATACTCTAGACCTCGTCATTGCACATACTCTAGACCTCGTCATTGCACATACTCTAGACCTCGTCATTGCACATACTCTAGACCTCGTCATTGCACATACTCTAGACCTCGTCATTGCACATACTCTAGACCTCGTCATTGCACATACTCTAGACCTCGTCATTGCACATACTCTAGACCTTGTCATTGCACATACTCTAGACCTTGTCATAGCAGATGTTGCTAAATCGTCAAATGATGCAGCTGGGTTTTTTGGGCATGTGCCAAAGCTCTTCACCTTCTTTTCAGCTGGCACACAAAGATGGAGCGTTTTGAAGAAACACGTGAAAATAACCGTGAATTCATTTAGTGACACGAGATGGGAGAGTCTGCTCCAAAGTGTTCATGCAATCAGGTATCAGGCTTCTGAGGTTCGGGAGGCATTACTGGATGCCAGACAGACGATCAACGATCCTGTGGCCAAAGTGGAGGCACAAGCACTCGCAGATAAAGTTGGGTCCTACCACTTCTTGATTTGATGTGTCGTATGGTGTGAGATACCGACAATGACAAACAAGGTGAATCCGCCTCGATGCTGTTGTATATCGCAGTGAATTTAATCTCAAATGAAAAGGG